>NC_060188.1:59253871-59358871 GCF_021184085.1 Oncorhynchus gorbuscha
AGTTTTGATGTCTTCATTATTATTACACAATGTAGAAAATAGTTCAAATAAATAAAAACCCTGGAATAACTAAGTGTGTCTAAACTTTTGACTGGCCCTGTATATCCAAGAACACGTGTGTGTGTGTGTGTGTGTACTTGTCTTTGTGTGAGTGAGTGTGTGTGTTTGTGTGTACAGACTCATCCCGATGGCAGAGAGTGGGCGCCCATAGCCTCATTCGGGCAAGTAGTCTGGGAGGACGAGGAGCAAAGAGAAAGAACAAGATTTAAGAGAGAAAGAAAGAAAGAAATAAAGAAAGAGAGAGTGAGAGAGGCATCAGCGTAGGATTAATCACATGCTAGTCTCTCATCTGCCTGTTTCTATCTCTGCCTAACCCAGCCACTGGTGGGAGACACATTGTCTGTTTCAAAGGCAGTATTTCACACATTTCCTGTTTAAAAAAGCTAAGATGGGGCTGAAAAGATGGATACAGTGCCTTGCGAAACTATTCACCCCCTTGGCATTTTTCCTATTTTGTTGCCTTAAACCTGTAATTAAAATAGATTTTTGGGGTGGTATGTGTCATTTTATTTACATAACATGCCTACCATTTTGAAGATGCAAATTATTTTTTTATTGTGAAACAAACAAGAAATAAGACAAAAAGACAGAAAACATAAAACTATTCACCCCCCCCCCCCAAAGTCAATACTTTGTAGAGCCACCTTTTGCAGCAATTACAGCTGCACGTCTCTTGGGATAGGTCTCTATAAGCAGGGCACATCAAGCCACTGGGATTTTTGCCCATTTTTCGAGGCAAAACTGCTCCAGCTCCTTCAAGTTGGATGGGTTCCTGCTGGTGTACAGCAATCTTTAAGTCATACCACAGATTATCAATTGGATTGAGGTCTGGGCTGTGACTAGGCCATTCCAAGTAATTTAAATGTTTCCCGTTAAACCACTCAAGTGTTCCTTTAGCAGTATGCTAAGGGTTTTTGTCCTGCTGGAAGGTGAACCTCTGTCCCAGTCTCAAATCTCTGGAAGACTGAAACAAGTTTCCCTCAAGGATTTCCCTGTATTTAGCGCCATCCATCATTCCTTCAAATCAGACCAGTTTCCCAGTCTCTGCCGATGAAAAACATCGGGATGGGTGTTCTCTGAGTGATGAGAGGTGTTGGGTTTGTTCCAGACATAGTGTTTTCCTTGATGGCCAAAAAGCTACATTTTAGTCTCATCTGACCAGAGTACCTTCTTACATATGTTTGGGGAGTCTCTCACATGGTCCTTCTGTAGCTCAGTTGGTAGAGCATGGCGCTTGTAACGCCAGGGTAGTGGGTTCGATCCCCGGGACCACCCATACGTAGAATGTATGCACACATGACTGTAAGTCGCTTTGGATAAAAGTTTGGCATTATTTTTTTTACATGCCTTTTGGCGAACACCAACCATGTTTGCTTATTTTTTTCTATGGCTATGGCTTTATTTCTGGCCACTCTTCCGTAAAGCCCAGCTATGTGGAGTATACAGCTTAAAATGGTCCTATGGACAGATAGTCCAATCTCCGCTGTGGAGCTTTGCAGCTCCTTCAGGGTTATATTTGGTTTCTTTATTGCCTCTCTGATTAATGCCCTCCTTGCCTGGTCCGTGAGTTTTGGTGGGTGGCCCTCTCTTGGCAGGTTTGTTGTGGTGCCATATTCTTTCCATTTTTTTAAATAATGGATTTAATGGTGCTCCGTGGGATGTTCAAAGTTTCTGATATTTTTTTTATAACCCAAACCTGATCTGTACTTCTCCACAACTCTGTCCCTGTTTGGAGAGCTGCTTGGTCTTCATGGTGCCTCTTGCTTGGTGGTGCCCCTTGCTTAGTGTTGTTGCAGCCCTTTCAGAACAGGTGTATATATATATATACGGAGATCATATGGCAGATCATGTGACAATTAAATAATGTCCACCTCTGCGCAATCTGTGACTTCTGAAGGTAATTGGTTGCACCCGATCTTATTTAGGGGCTTCATAGCAAAGGGGGTGAATACATATCCACGCACCACTTTTCCGTTTATTATTTTTTGAAATTTTTTGAAAAACTTAATTTTTTTCATTTCACTTCACCAATTTGGACTATTTTGTGTATGCCCATTACATGGAATCCAAATAAAAATCCATTTAAATTACAGGTTGTTAATGCAACAAAATAGGAAAAACGCCAAGGGGGGGGTGAATATTTTTGCAAGGTACTGTAATAGTTTATATGAACCACCTGGGTGTAATGAGTTTTTGATGCCTCCTATTACACACGTAAAAATGCATTATAACATTTGCTAAGCATTCATAAAAGCATAACTGCATAGATCATTTTCTAGGGTATCCACCCACAGAGCGCTTTGGTGATGACAGTTCACTTCCTTATGTTATAAAATACATTTTACCAAGACAAATTTGTTCCGAATCATTCAGTGGGGTCTTTCTCTAACATACAGTTGAAGTCTGAAGTTTACGTACACTTAGGTTGGAGTCATTAAAACTTGTTTTTTAACCACTCCACAAGTTTCTTGTTAACAAACTCCAGTTTTGGCAAGTCGGATAGGACATCTACTTTGTGCTTGACACAAGTAATTTTCCCAACAATTGTTGACAGACAGATTATTTCACTGTATCACAATTCCAGTGGATCGGAAGTTTACACAAAGTTGACTGTGCCTTTAAACAGCTTGAAATATTCCAGAAAATTATGTCATGGCTTGAGAAGCATCTGATAGGCTAATTGACATAATTTGTACCTGTGGATGTATTTCAAGGCCTACCTTCAAACTCAGTGCCTCGTTGCTTGACATCATGGGACAATCAAAATAAATCAGCAATGACCTCAGAATAATGTTTTTAGACCTCCACAAGTCTGGTTCATCCTTGGAAGCAAATTCCAAATGCCTGAAGGTACCATCTTCATCTGTACAAACAATAGTACACAAGTATAAACACCATGGGACCACGCAGCATTCATACCGCTCAGGAAGGAAACGCATTATGTCTCCTAGAGATTAATGTACTTTGGTGCGAAAAGTGCAAATCAATCCCAGAACAGCAAAGGACCTTGTGACGATGCTGGAGGAAACAGATACAAAAGTATCTATATCCACAGTAAAACGAGTCCTATATCGATATAACCTGAAAGGCCGCTCAGCAAGGAAGAAGCCACTGCTCCAAAACCTCCATAAAAAAGCAAAACTATGTTTTGCAACTGCACATGGGGACAAAGATCGTACATTTTTGAGAAACGTCCTCTGGTCTGATGAAACAAAAATAGAATGGTTTGGCCATAATGACCATCGTTATGTTTGGAGGAAAAAGGGAGGGGCTTGCAAGCTGAAGAACACCATCCCAACTGTGAAGCATGGGGGTGGCAGCATCATGTTGTGGGGGTGCTTCGCTGCAGGAGGAATGGTGCACTGGCAGGAAAATCACGTGGATATATTGAAGCAACATCTCAAGACATCAGTCAGGAAGTTAAAGCTTGGTCGCAAATTGGTCTTCCAAATGGACAATGACCCCAAGCATACTTCCAAAGTTGTGAAAAAATGGCTTAAGGACAACAAAGTCAAGGTATTGGAGTGGCCATCACAAAGCACTGACCTCAATCCTATAGAAAATGTGTGGGCAGAACTGAAAATGCACGTGCGAGCAAGGAGGCCTACAAACCTGACTCAGTTACACCAGCTCTGTTAGGAGGAATGGGCCAAAATTCACCCAACTTATTGTGGGAAGCTTGTGGAGGGCGACCCAAATCGTTTGACCCAAGTTAAACAATTTAAAGGCAATGCTACTAAATACTAATTGAATTGAGTGTATGTAAACTTCTGACTCACTGGGAATGTGATGAAAGAAATAAAACTTGAAATAAAATCACTCTACTATTATTCTGACATTTCACATTCTTAAAATAAAGTGGTGTTTCTAACTGACCGAAGACAGAAACATTTTACTAGGATTAAGATGTCAGGAATTGTGAAAAACTTGAGTTGAACTGTATTTGGCTAAGGTGTATGTAAACTTCGGACTTCAACTGTACACTACATGGCTAAAAGTATGTGGACACCTGCTCGTTGAACATCTCATTCCAAAATCATGGGCATTAATATGGAGTTGGTCCCCCCTTTGCTGCTATAACAGCCTCCACTCTTCTAGGAAGGCTTTCAACGAGATGTGAACATTCAGCCACAAGAGCATTAGTGGGTTTGAGGTCAGGGCTCTGTGCAGGCCAGTCAAGTTCTTCCACATCAATTTCAGGAGGTAGGAGCGAGGAGAGGGACGGAAGCTATACTGTTACACTGGCAATTCTAAAGGAAGAAACATCCAATAAGAACATCCAATAGTCAAAGGTATATGAAATACAACTGGTATAGAGAGAAATAGTCCTATAATTCCTATAATAACTACAACCTAAATCCACTAATTTGAAGGGGTGTCCACAAAGTTTTGGTCATGTACTGTAACATTAAGCAATAAGGCACAAGGGGATGTGGTAAATGGCCAACATACCACGGCTAAGGGTTGTTCTTAGTACCTGAACACAGCACATAGCCGTGGTATATTGGCAATATTTCACAAACCCACAAGGAGCCTTATTGCTATTATAAACTGGTTATCAACGTAATTAGAGCAGTAAAAATAAATGTTTTGTCATACCCGTGGTATGCGGTCTGCTATACCACAGCTATCAGCCAATCAGCATTCAATGTTCGAACCATCCAGTTTATAATTAACATTATATCCCAAAAGTTGGATTTCGTAACCTAATACATCCGATAATAAGCACCAACTTCTGTTGACACAGCAGTGCAACTTTCTCGCCAAAACTTTTGAGGATTTTACATTTGTGGTCGCAGTCTTCCAAGGGTTACAAATAGCAAAATTAGCATGACACCAGCTGAATTAAATGTAAAAGGCTTTGGAAATAAAAAGCTAGCAGTCAGTACGCTCAGTGGTCCGTTGACATTATGGTGGAAATTACAAGATTATGTTAGAATGCTGTTATTGCATCAAATGATTGTTAGAATGCTCATCTGTGTGTGTTCTACTGAGGATGGGCCTCTAGAAGATTTACCGTCTTTGGGTGATACCGCATTCCAGAGCATGAGTTAATGTTTCAGTACTGGGGTACCAGGGGGAGATGGCTGCAGTATGGAGTTGGGGTCCAAACACTGGTCTCTACACAATGAGGACTGTTTTCACACACAATGAGGACTGTTTTTACAGCAGATACCGTTTGCTGTGAATTATAATTATCTTTCATACAAATCTTAACCTTGTGACCCATTCCATACATCTGTTGTGTGTCATGTAGACGAGAGGATGGAATTTACTATAAAATGCAGTGGCTCAAACCAAGCTCGTTGAGTTCTCAGTGATCACCTCCAGGGGCGATTACCAACCAGGGGCGGGATTCACAAAACATTACTTACGAAAAAACTTAAGAAGCTGCTTAAGACTAAAAAATAAGAAGTTCATAAGGTAGTTTGTAAATGTCTTATGTGGCATGAGTATTATCTTCTTATGTGGCATTGACATTAGTGACAGGCTTATTTATTCATTTCAAGCACATGTAACAGGGATGATAGGATTTGGCCCACTATAATAAAGTGTTGATATTTACATTTTATTACATTTATTTTTTTGCTTTTTGTCTCGAGAATAAAAATGTTTTAGTTGGCTCTTGATCGCCTTATACACACACAAAAAAACATTATTTTTCACACATTATAGACAGACTAACGTTAGCTACTGTACATCAAAATCAAAAATGGATAACCAAGGAAAGCACAATAAAAACTTCAGCAAACAAGAGCTTGAAGTGATGGTGGAGGAAATAGCAGCCAGGAAAGGGTTGCTGTTGGGGAGACTTGATAACTGCGTGGTCACTGCAGACACCAAAAAGACAGGATGGGCGAGAGTGGCCGACTCGGTCTATGACTTTGGGGGTATGGCAATGGACAGTGAAGCCGTAAAAAAGTGGCCCGACATCAAGTCGGCTGCTGAGAAGAAGGGAACTGAGAGACCATTAATGTGGACCAGCATATTTACCCATTGGTCAAAATATTTTGATTGGACACCCTATATAATCCTACAGATTAGAATATAACTTTATATAACCCCCATATACACACACACACACACAGATTGCAAGGCACAGGGTCAGCAGCGGTACAGTGCCCCTGGATGGATAGTAATTGTGTGCAGTTAATAAGTGCCTTGCTCAAGGGCAACAACTGGAGATGGTCATTAGAGACCAGTAGCCTTCTAGCTGCCAGTTCAGTTGCATTCCCATTTTTGTGTTTAGTCCGGCCCAGGGCTTGAACTGGTCCACCTCTCTAATCTCTAGGCCATCGCCCAAATGAATTACACAGACCGTATTTGATTAATACAGTATGGACTTTTTTGTTTCACTCAGTAAATGTGTCTTAGTGATTGAATTCATCCAAACAAGAATCCATAGAAACCGGTCGTAGAGTTCCATCATGGTTGAATTACAGATTTTGGAAATAAAGCATGCACACGCAACATTGCTTCAAGGGATCTTTCTACAGCTTTCCAAAGAAAAGCTGCTAGCAAAACACAGAGATGTGTTGGGGCTATCTTGTGACAGCAGTTGGCAATAGGAGGGCCTAATCCACTCTTCCATCCAGGGGGAAACTGATATTTCAAGTCTGTAACCTTAGTGACCGACCCTGTGAGGATTTAGCATGGCAGCTTGTGACAAAAAAAAGGCTACAACATGCGATGGCTACACACATACGTACAAAGACACATGTAGACACACTTGTGCAAGCACACATACACACATATAGACATAACACCCTGAAAACAGACCTCTGCCTCCCTCCAAGTGTCCTTCTGTCCTCCCACTTCCAAATCCATCCAACCTCAGCTGCACCCAGTAACAGTCCCGGTCTCTTTCCTCTCCCTATTTGAGCTCAGGGCTGTGTGCAGGCACTCCTTCAAGAGAAGCTGAATAACTCTCACATTTGTCAATTTAGAAACCTTGGTTGGTTAGAGGTAGCAAGTAGTGACAGTATTATATATTTTTTCAACATGTTAATCTGCATGGCATAACATCTTGGTCCAGCTAAATTAATGAGTGTGCCCTTTCACTAATTGCCATTGAGAGGAGTGAGTGTCATGATTGACTTATTCGGGATTGGCGAGGACAAAGGTAACATCGGCGTGGCAACCCAGCACCCAATCAGGACACGGCCAGTGCGTACCCACGCTTAGACAACAATTTTAGCATTTTTTTGTTGTGATTGAGGTGTGAGTATATATATATATATTCAAACAAAGATATAAAACTGTATTTTTTTGTGAAGAATCAACAAGTGGGACACAATCATGAAGTGAAACGACATTTATTGGATATTTCAAACTTTTGTTAACAAATCAAAAACTGAAAAATTGGGCGTGCAAAATTATTCAGCCCCCTTAAGTTAATACTTTGTAGAGCCACCTTTGCTGCGATTACAGCTGTAAGTCGCTTGGGGTATGTCTATCAGTTTTGCACATCGAGAGACTGACATTTTTTCCCATTCCTCCTTGCAAAACAGCTCGAGCTCAGTGAGGTTGGATGGAGAGCATTTGTGAACAGCAGTTTTCAGTTCTTTCCACAGATTCGATTAGATTCAGGTCTGGACTTTGACTTGGCCATTCTAACTCCTGGATATGTTTATTTTTGAACCATTCCATTGTAGATTTTGCTTTATGTTTTGGATCATTGTCTTGTTGGAAGACAAATCTCCATCCCAGTCGCAGGTCTTTTGCAGACTCCATCAGGTTTTCTTCCAGAATGGTCCTGTATTTGGCTCCATCCATCTTCCCATCAATTTTAACCATCTTCCCTGTCCCTGCTGAAGAAAAGCAGGCCCAAACGATGATGCTGCCACCACCATGTTTGACAGTGGGGATGGTGTGTTCAGGGTGATGAGCTGTGTTGCTTTTACGCCAAACATAACGTTTTGCATTGTTGCCAAAAAGTTCCATTTTGGTTTCATCTGACCAGAGCACCTTCTTCCACATGTTTGGTGTGTCTCCCAGGTGGCTTGTGGCAAACTTTAAACGACACTTTTTATGGATATCTTTAAGAAATGGCTTTCTTCTTGCCACCCTTCCATAAAGGCCAGATTTGTGCAATATATGACTGATTGTTGTCCTATGGACAGAGTCTCCCACCTCAGCTGTAGATCTCTGCAGTTCATCCAGAGTGATCATGGGCCTCTTGGCAGCATCTCTGATCAGTCTTCTCCTTGTATGAGCTGAAAGTTGAGGGACGGCCAGGTCTTGGTAAATTTGCAGTGGTCTGATACTCCTTCCATTTCAATATTATCGCTTGCACAGTGCTCCTTGGGATGTTTAAAGCTTGGGAAATCTTTTTGTATCCAAATCTGGCTTTAAACTTCTTCACAACAGGATCTCGGACCTGCCTGGTGTGTTCCTTGTTCTTCATGATGCTCTCTGCGCTTTTAACAGACCTCTGAGACTATCACAGTGCAGGTGCATTTATACGGAGACTTGATTACACACAGGTGGATTGTATTTATCATCATTAGTCATTTAGGTCAACATTGGATCATTCAGAGATCCTCACTGAACTTCTGGAGAGAATTTGCTGCACTGAAAGTAAAGGGGCTGAATAATTTTGCACGCCCAATTTTTCAGTTTTTGAATTGTTAAAAAAGTTTGAAATATCCAATAAATGTCGTTCCACTTCATGATTGTGTCCCACTTGTTGTTGATTCTTCACAAAAAAATACAGTTTTATATCTTTATGTTTGAAGCCTGAAATGTGGCAAAAGGTCGCAAAGTTCAAGGGGCCGAATACTTTCGCAAGGCAAATCAAATCAAATTTTATTTGTCACATACACATGGTTAGCAGATGTTAATGCGAGTGTAGCGAAATGCTTGTGCTTCTAGTTCCGACAATGCAGTGATAACCAACAAGTAATCTAACTAACAATTCCAAAACTACTGTCTTATACACAGTGTAAGGGGATAAAGAATATGTACATAAGGATATATGAATGAGTGATGGTACAGAGCAGCATACAGTAGATGGTATCGAGTACAGTATATACATATGAGATGAGTATGTAGACAAAGTAAACAAAGTGGCATAGTTAAAGTGGCTAGTGATACATGTATTACATAAGGATGCAGTCGATGATGTAGAGTACAGTATATACGTATGCATATGAGATGAATAATGTAGGGTAAGTAACATTATATAAGGTAGCATTGTTTAAAGTGGCTAGTGATATATTTACATAATTTCCCATCAATTCCCATTATTAAAGTGGCTGGAGTTGGGTCAGTGTCAATGACAGTGTGTTGGCAGCAGCCACTCAATGTTAGTGGTGGCTGTTTAACAGTCTGATGGCCTTGAGATAGAAGCTGTTTTTCAGTCTCTCGGTCCCAGCTTTGATGCACCTGTACTGACCTCTCCTTCTGGATGATAGCGGGGTGAACAGGCAGTGGTTCGGGTGGTTGATGATCTTTATGGCCTTCCTGTAACATCGGGTGGTGTAGGTGTCCTGGAGGGCAGGTAGTTTGCCCCGGTGATGCGTTGTGCAGACCTCACTACCCTCTGGAGAGCCTTACGGTTGAGGGCGGAGCAGTTGCCGTACCAGGCGGTGATACAGCCAGCCAGGATGCTCTCGATTGTGCATCTGTAGAAGTTTGTGAGTGCTTTTGGTGACAAGCCGAATTTCTTCAGCCTCCTGAGGTTGAAGAGGCGCTGCTGCGCCTTCTTCACGACGCTGTCAGTGTGAGTGGACCAATTCAGTTTGTCTGTGATGTGTATGCCGAGGAACTTAAAACTTGCTACCCTCTCCACTACTGTTCCATCGATGTGGATAGGGGGGGGGTGTTCCCTCTGCTGTTTCCTGAAGTCCACAATCATCTCCTTAGTTTTGTTGACGTTGAGTGTGAGGTTATTTTCCTGACACCACTCTCCGAGGGCCCTCCCCTCCTCCCTGTAGGCCGTCTCGTCGTTGTTGGTAATCAAGCATACCACTGTTGTGTCGTCCGCAAACTTGATAATTGAGTTGGAGGCGTGCGTGGCCACGCAGTCGTGGGTGAACAGGGAGTACAGGAGAGGGCTCAGAACGCACCCTTGTGGGGCCCCCGTGTTGAGGATCAGCGGGGAGATGTTGTTGCCTACCCTCACCACCTGGGGGCGGCCCGTCAGGAAGTCCAGTACCCAGTTGCACAGGGCGGGGTCGAGACCAGGGTCTCGAGCTTGATGACGAGCTTGGAGGGTACTATGGTGTTGAATGCCGAGCTGTAGTCGATGAACAGCATTCTCACATAGGTATTCCTCTTGTCCAGGTGGGTTAGGGCAGTGTGCAGTGTGGTTGAGATTGCATCGTCTGTGGACCTATTTGGGCGGTAAGCAAATTGGAGTGGGTCTAGGGTGTCAGGTAGGGTGGAGGTGATATGGTCCTTGACTAGTCTCTCAAAGCACTTCATGATGACGGAAGTGAGTGCTACGGGGCGGTAGTCGTTTAGCTCAGTTACCTTAGCATTCTTGGGAACAGGAACAATGGTGGCCCTCTTGAAGCATGTGGGAACAGCAGACTGGTATAGGGATTGATTGAATATGTCCGTAAACACACCGGCCAGCTGGTCTGCGCATGCTCTGAGGGCGCGGCTGGGGATGCCGTCTGGGCCTGCAGCCTTGCGAGGGTTAACACGTTTAAATGTCTTACTCACCTCAGCTGCAGTGAAGGAGAGACCGCATTTTTTCATTGCAGGCCGTGTCAGTGGCACTGTATTGTCCTCAAAGCGGGCAAAAAAGTTATTTAGTCTGCCTGGGAGCAAGATATCCTGGTCCGTGACTGGGCTGGGTTTCTTCTTGTAGTCCGTGATTGACTGTAGACCCTGCCACATGCCTCGTGTCTGAGCCATTGAATTGAGATTCCACTTTGTCTCTGTACTGACGCTTAGCTTGTTTAATAGCCTTGCGGAGGGAATAGCTGCATTGTTTATATTCTGTCATGTTTCCAGTCACCTTGCCCTGATTAAAAGCAGTGGTTCGCGCTTTCAGTTTCACGCGAATGCTGCCATCAATCCACGGTTTCTGGTTAGGGAATGTTTTTATCGTTGCTATGGGAATGACATCTTCGACGCACGTTCTAATGAACTTGCACACCGAATCAGCGTATTCGTCAATATTTTTATCTGACGCAATACGAAACATGTCCCAGTCCACGTGATGGAAGCAGTCTTGGAGTGTGGAGTCAGCTTGGTCTGACCAGCGTTGGACAGACCTCAGCGTGGGAGCCTCTTGTTTTAGTTTCTGCCTGTAGGCAGGGATCAGCAAAATGGAGTCGTGGTCAGCTTTTCCGAAAGGGGGGCGGGGCAGGGCCTTATATGCGTCGCGGAAGTTAGAGTAACGATGATCCAAGGTTTTACCACCCCTGGTTGCGCAATCGATATGCTGATCAAATTTAGGGAGTCTTGTTTTCAGATTAGCCTTGTTAAAATCCCCAGCTACAATGAATGCAGCCTCCGGATAAATGGTTTCCAGTTTGCAAAGAGTTAAATAAAGTTTGTTCAGAGCCATCGATGTGTCTGCTTGGGGGGGAGGGATATATACAGCTGTGATTATAATCGAAGAGAATTCTCTTGGAAGATAATGTGGTCTACATTTGATTGTGAGGAATTCTAAATCAGGTGAACAGAAGGATTTGAGTTCCTGTATGTTTCCTTCATCACACCATGTCTCGTTAGTCATGAGGCATACGCCCCCGCCACTCTTCTTACCAGAAAGATGTTTGTTTCTGTCGGCGCGATGCGTGGAGAAACCCGTTGGCTGCACCGCATCGGATAGCGTCTCTCCAGTGAGCCATGTTTCCGTGAAGCAGAGAACTTTGCAGTCTCTGATGTCCCTCTGGAATGCCACCCTTGCTCGGATTTCGTCAACCTTGTTGTCAAGAGACTGGACATTGGCAAGAAGGATGCTGGGGAGTGGTGCGCGATGTGCCCTTTTTCGGAGTCTGACCAGAAGACCGCCTCGTTTCCCTCTTTTTCGGAGTCGTTTTTTTGGGTCGCTGCATGGGATCCATTCAGTTGTCCTGTTTGTAAGGCAGAACACAGGATCCGCGTCGCGGAAAACATATTCTTGGTCGTACTGATGGTGAGTTGACGCTGATCTTATATTTAGTAGTTCTTCTCGACTGTATGTAATGAAACCTAAGATGACCTGGGGTACTAATGTAAGAAATAACACGTAAAAAAACAAAAAACTGCATAGTTTCCTAGGAACGTGAAGCGAGGCGGCCATCTCTGTCGGCGCCGGAAGTATCAGCCTTCTGGGTGATAATGGTGACATATATATATATATGTGTGTGTGTGTGTGTGTGTGTGTGTGTGTGTGTGTGTGTGTGTGTGTGTGTGTGTGTGTGTGTGTGTGTGTGTGTGTGTGTGTGTGTATACCCATTTGTGTACATTTGTTAATGAGTGTGTTAATGAGTGTGTGCACACACTTCCACTATGGATCGGTTCACCAAGGCTAACCCTTGTTCCACCCCCTCATTCTCGCCCTCTCTCCACTCTGCGAGGACCCAGGGCTTATCAACACCACCTCCTCATCTCATCCCCTAGCCTAGTCAGCCTCCCACTCACAGGTAAATGGTAGATTCCCACACTGCCTCACATGACACTGGAGAGCAGATAATGTGGTGGTGACGATGCAAACAGAGCAAAGGTCAATTTGACAGCCATAGAGAATCTTGTATTTGCGGGTATCAACAAAGTGTATACCCCTGTAGACTATGCATAAATACTATGATTGTACAACAATCTATGGCTTGGTATGATGTCTTACGGTTGTTGATAACGCTCCTTTCGATTCTTAACATTATTAAATTATTATTTGACCAGGACGCCTCTCTCAATTTTTGGAAAGAGACCTGTGAGAAGTGTGCTTTACGACTGTGTATAACACTCTATAACTATGCATAATGCTTTATGGCTGTGCAGTGTGTGTGTGTATATATATATATGTGTGGAGGTTCAGCTGCAGGATTTCTGTTGTGTGTGATGCTCTGCCTGGTTCAATATTGACTTAGCGCTGCTAGCACTTCCTGGCTGCAACACACCTGCAGCTCACCTGGGAGCCATGAAAACACACACACACACACACACACACACACACACACACACACACACACACACACACACACACACACACACACACACACACACACACACACACACACACACACACACACTTGTGGAAGGCTGGGGATTTAGACAGGTAAGTCACAGAAGCTGGCTCACATGCCTGTTTAATCAACCTCAACCTTTGAGGGGGGTGTCCCTTTGATACCTATCTACATATTCCTTGTTTGAAACGGTGAATTAAACTGAATTAAAATGGCATGCTTTTTCCAGGAGCAGGCTTGAAACACAGGCTAGCAATTGCATGACTTCTTGAGACAAATTAACAAACCCATGTTGACAGTTGGATTCATATGAAGTTGTAAATATCAAGACACATTCATGTACGGCGGCAAAAAGCATAAGCCATAACACCATGATGCTAATGTAAGAGTTTTAGATGAAGGACCAAGAAATAGAAGAATCATCTAACCACAAGAAGCTATTTTGGTATCCCCACACTTCTCCAATAGTGAAACTTGTTGGAGAACCCAAGAGGAGCTTGTCTCTTCATTTCTAATCACTTCAGAGTCAATCTTTCCCCATTCTGCCTCACGTCATTTGCTTCCAGCCTGAGTGACTTCAGTGTTTATATTATATTCTGCTCAATAAACCCCTAAGGGTGTTATCTCCTCACTACCGTCATCTGGAACTGAAATTACAGTGCGACACACACACCTCCAGCCAGAGAAAACCGGAAAACTGTTTCGATGATCGCTTCAAGGTTTATTAAACTCAGTCTAAACTGCATGAGTGAGTGGAGAAATTAATTTTAAAAAGGATATTAAAATGACGTCGGTGCCCTCACCTTGTTTACTGCTATTCCCATGATGGCTTTTTAAATGAACCGGATCAATATCTCAAGCATTGGCTTGATTTCTCAGTCACTCTCGCACACACCTTTTCCGGAAACAACAAGGTTCTACCAGATGAAACAATTTAAAGAGCGTCTTAATACATGAGGCGATTCTCAAAGCCCTCATTATGCAAACCACACCAGTAGAGGCTGCTGAGGAGAGGACAGCTCAAAATAATGGCTGAAACAGAGCAAATGGAATGGCATCAAACCATGTGTTTGATGTATATTATACCATTCCACTGATTCCGCTCTAGTCATTGCCACAATCCCATCCTCCCCAATTAAGGTTCCACCAACCTCCTGTGAAACACACACACATTTGCAAAACACACACACGTGGGTCACCAATGGGTTGTCCAGATCAAAGTTGACTACACAGCCCTAAAGTTTATATGATCTACCAGGTTAGGGAGGCTTTGGCCGGTAGGGAAATCCTTGTCTCATCGCGCACCAGCGACTCCTGTGGCGGGCCGGGCGCAGTGTGCACTAACCAAGGTTGCCAGGTGCATAGTGTTTCCTCCGACACATTGGTGCGGCTGGCTTCCGGGTTGGATGGCGCTGTGTTAAGAAGCAGTGCGGCTTGGTTGGGTTGTGTATCGGAGGACGCATGACTTTCAACCTTCATCTCTCCCGTACGGGAGTTGTAGCAATGAGACAAAGATAGTAGCTACTAAACAATTGGAGACCACGAAATTGGGGAGAAAAAAGGGGTAAAAATAGACAAACAAAATGTTGGACAGGGGAAATAAAACCAAATCAACCCATTAATTAATTTGGTGTCTGTACTCTGTAATGGTCACAATTCCTGATAAGAGAATATCAGGCACACACACACAGAGAGAGAGCACACTCACTAATCTCCAGTTGTCTTTGGATGCGGCCCTTGCAGCGTTCCCGGTAGTCCGACTGCGTGGCATTATACTCTGACATCACCTCCACAAACTTCCGAGACAACGTGGAATGCTGGTAGGGAATGATGCAGGATGAGTTTTCCACGATTCACTAGAGTTACACAGTACAGCAGGGATGGCAACTCCAATCCTGAAAACTCCACACTCAGATTTGAAAGTCCCTGCTATATATAGCATAACCCACCTGTGTCTTACGTATCCTCAGATCTGCAGACGACCTGCTTAAAGCCTCCTCATGCTCTATGGACTGTTCAATGCCTGTAGGGAACAGAGCGAGAAGGAGAATTCATCTACCATTACCAGTAGCATTTATTCAGAAGGTCTAATTAATGAAGAACCTGGGCCTCGTTTCCCCCAGAGCCTTCGTAGCGTTAAGATCATCGTTAGAACCTTCTTACGATGGATCATTAGTAGCCAAGGTGTTTCCCAGAGCCTTTGTTAGTAACGTGGCTCTTGAAACCCATGCACATCTACGAGTGATCCAGGCCACTCATAGAGCAGCCAAAATGCATTGTTAGAGCTACATTTGACCCCTTTCGTCGCAGGAGTAAAATAATCTTGCAGCAGGATGATTTTAATATCTGAATAAATATTTAGAATCGCCTCCAGTGGGCAGCTGGAAGTGGTGTTTGTATATAAAATGCAGGCTTCAGCACATCTCTTGTGAATTCTTATGTGGATTATAAAACATTTACATATTTGTAGGGGGTAGATGTATTTTTCGTAAAGGAAAATATGTTGTTTTAGATCAATTGTTTTATTAAAATGTTGAAGACAAGCAATAGGCAGACTCAATACCTGTGTGGTCCAGCAGTTACAGCCACTGACCCGACACACATATGCCAGAGTTGGCATGGGTTCGAATCCGGCACACTGCCCTTTGACTGCCCTTTGACTCAACGGCAAAGATTATGGCTATTCTGACAAGATACAAGTCTCTTAGCCCTAACAATGGGAGACATAGTCCATTCATTTTTTGTTGTTGACGAAATTCGACACTCTCTCATTGACCTCCAAACAAAAACACCTTGCTTGGTGGGTGAACATCTTATTTTTTAAACACCATCTGCTGGTGGGAGTCAGATTTTACGCCAAGTTGGGCCTCTCTCTTCCAACGTCTATTTTTGACACAATGTTTACAGGCTTAAAACAGGAACAACTTAAAAGGTTAAGAGTTTAGGCATTAATTCAGAGTGGTTACGGTTAGGGCTATGTAACGACACGTCTATGTATCATCAGTCTTCATAGTATTCTTAGTGCTTGCTAGAGCATTGTGAACTGCCGTAGGGCACTAGTCTAAGCAGAGTGCTCCGAGTCCATGCCCAGCGCTGGGACAAATAGTGACCAGTCTTAAGTCTACATTAGGTCCACAAGTTAATTCAAATCAAATCAATTGCATTTATTTCAATGTTTTCAAAAAGTAATATGAATCGTCTGATAATTTTCTTTGATGTGTAAATTGTCTCAACCAGAACGTCTTTGGATAGACTCAAATACATAAAACATCTTGCCAGCTTTAAGAAATAAAATATTAAAAAGATACACAATACAGGCTTTCAATCCACACCAAAGACCAGAATGATACAAAAAAATATAAATGCAAAATGCAACAATTTCAACGATTTTACTGAGTTACAGTTCATAAGGAAATCAGTCAATTTAAATAAATAAAATTAGGCCCCAATCTATGGATTTCACATGACTCGGCAGGGGCACAGCCATGGGAGGGCAAAGGCCCACCCACTGGGGAACCAGGTCCAGCCAATCAGAATTTAGTTTTTCCACCACAAAAGGGTTTTATTACAGACATGGGGGGGGGAGAGACTATGTTGTTCCATGTAGTGAATCTGTTATTCAATGCATTTGTATGGGCTAATAGCAGTAAGGCCAAACTCTTTTTTCATCAAATCATTTTTTAAATATAAAATCAAAATGGCAAAATGATCCTTGGTATGACTTTCTTTAAAAAAAATCCATACAGCTTAGTAGATCCATTGTCAGTATTGTGAAATATAATATTAAGCTAAGATTTGAATGGAGAAAGCTGATCCGAGGGCAGCGCTGCTTTTCTTTCAATCCAATCAGTATCGACACATGGTCTGATGATGCACTTAGCCAATGCACATTCTCTCTACTTGCTTGTTTGGGTAACACTTACAAAGTTAGCTAGTAAAGAACAATGCATCTGGTACAATCATCCTAATGCTGAAGTAACTAGGAAACGAGGCCCTGGTTTAGTTTAAGAGAATCTGGCCAAAGGCGGCAACATTATTTAGCGTAGAGAGGGAAGTGTGTTTGCAACATACTTTTTAATTTGGAGCGCACTTTGTTTGCAAACTTCTTTATGTCCGTCATCAACTGCTCCAGCTCTGCCTTAGTTTCTGTTGATAGAGAGTAAAAAAATAAATACAATTTAAATCACAATTTTATCCAACAAAATCAACATGATTGCAACAGTGAGTTTGTTTCAGTTTCTTCCAGGAAAGAAAATAACATCAAAACACCCCCAGCCATATCAACAGATGCTGAAATGCTTTAAAATAATACATCTTCCTGAGAGGTGTAAAAGATTCCTAAATAAACCAAAATAATACATCAAATGGAAGATCAGGGATGCTTTGGTGGTGATGACCTAGTTCCTGTTCCTGTCCCACATCAGCCAGCTCCCAGCATCAGTCATCTTCTCAGTGGGCTGCACAAACCACACCACCCACACAGAGATATGGTAATTTCACCCTACTTCTAAGCCCTATATACAACTTTGGGCTAGGTCTCAATAGTCAAAACAAGTGGATCCCTGTTCTCATATCCTTACCCGAATGATCTAGAATGACTGGATAGGTGAAAGTAACATGTTGGTTTGAGTTCCTACATGTTTCTCTCATATATCCTGTGTTTTCAGCTCGGTGTGGGTAAAGCTCCTTTTCTGTTTTTATTCCTCCTAAAAAATTATGTCTGGAGTAAGAGGAAGGCAGCCACAGCCACTCATCAATTATGAATAGGAGAGTGATGGCCCAAAACCACCACTAGACCCCAAAATAGCTTGTTAGTGTAGCTCTGTGTTCTTTATATACTGTACACTCCTTGTAGTCCTCCTGATTTGCAGAAATCAGACTCAACCCCAGTTTGGAGATTTTATTCTCTCTTCTAGAGGCTGAGAGGAGAGTCATTCACATAAGAGGCTCCCTTTGGCTCCAAGACAGCTCTGTCTTCAGTGAGTGTGGGTGAGTGTGAGTGTCGTGTGCGTGTGTGCATACCTGTGTGTGTTTGCATGTGTGCGTGCATAAAACAGACAGTCTCTGTTATGGTATGTGTGAGGAACCCTGGCTCTTCTCGCGAATCATGCATCTGATCAGAATGCAGCAGCAGGGGCCTCCTGAGTGGCGCAGCGGTCTAAGGAACTGCAGTGCTAGGGGCGTCGTTACAGACCCAGGTCGAACCCAGGCTGTATCACAACAGGCCGTGATCGGAAGGCCCATAGGGCGGTGCACAATTGGCCCAGTGTCATCCGCTTTAGGGGAGGGTTTGGCCTGGGGGGGCTTTACTTGGCACATCGTGCTCTAGCGACTCCTTGTGGCAGGTCGGCCACCTGCAAGCTGACCTGGGTCGTCAGTTTAACAGTGTTTCCTCAGACACATTGTTGCGGCTGGCTTCCGGGTTATGCGGGCATTGTGTTAAGAAGCGAGGTTACTGCAGGTCATGTTTCAGAGGAAGCATGACTCAACCTTCTCCCGAGCCCGTTGAGATAAGATCGAAATTGGGGAGAAAAATGGGGCGCTGACAACTAATTTCTGCCTGCTGTAACCCTGACAACGAGGGTAGGCTGAGTGTGTGGCAAAACAGGGAGGTCAAGTTCATCTGTTGCAGCCGAGGAGCTTGTTTGTGTCACTGTCGGCGGCACTTTAATGGGGGCAAAGGTCTTCTCTAACCTGCATTAATGATGCAGGGTTCTTCCTCTACTTCAACCGTGACCTGGGAGCACATAAACGTGTTAAGGCTTAGATACATCCAAACGTCATGACGAGACAATAAGTTGGAGGAAATCTTGCCAAAATCGTCATATCAAATAACTGAACCCATGCTTCTCTCTCTGTGTAGCGCTAGGGTAGTGACTGCCCTATTGATCAGGGCAAGGGTGTCAAACACATTTTTCCACAAGGGCTGCACTGTCACTTTTGGAATTTTCATTGCTCCCTGTCTAGAATTATTTTCGATTGCTGTTAGCAAGCTGGTCGGGTGAATGAAGTATACATGTAGACCCATGATCATTTCTACAGTTTCTATTCGTTTTTAGTCATTTCAATGACAATTGAGATTGTGTTCCCTCAAAAAAAGAATGATATTTATTTAACTCAACCCCTCCCGTATCTTTTGACACCAATGGATTAGAGCCTCTAACTGAAAACAAAAGAATGACTACTGACTAGAGAGAGGTAATCAGCCGTATTACCTCTCCATTTTATGTGGATTATCTTCCTCCATCCTCAACGTGTCTCCAGAGTGGACACAAATCAATGCAACACACTTCCTCTTGTTTAGGTGGGTTCCATTGAGCTGCTGAAGGGACAGGTTTCACAAAGTGTAGGTTTGACTGACTGTCTCTCAACAGCAAGTCAGCAGTCAAGGTAGCATTGCCCTTGAGTATTACACTATGCATTAAACAAGTAGTGTAGCCAATGGACTGTGACAATAATGTCTTAACAATATGGTCATAAGATAGTTTTATTCAAAAGAACTTACAATCCATGTTATGCTATTTGGAGCGCTGAGTGGGTGGGGAGTTGAATCTGACACGTGTGTGTGTGTGTCCCTTGAGTGATGAAAAAATATTTTTTATACTCTGTGACAGTTGAAGAACATGCTTCACTTTGATTCCCCCTATACTCAAAATGGAGCCACTTCTCTAATGACACCAAAACAGATCAACAAATTAAAGCATTTCTCTCTGTACTTCAGTGAAATGTCATACGTGTTACTGTGAATTCAACACAGACACTTTCCTACGCTAGCAAGAGTGCTTTGGTAATTACACCAATATTCATCTAATAAGACTTAATGGGAGATGGAACATTGCATCTCTCTCCAAATGCAACCCAGGGGAAAAATTGCCCAACGTGAGTAGTTTATAATTGGAATGTATTAATATTTCACTTGACGTGTCTGTCGATGAATATAAATGCAAATGGAGGCTTTTCTTTTTCCATCAGCACCTTAAGACCAGTGGTTCTTCTCTGCAAGGAACCTCTCTGCAAGGCCAACCAGAATGCATTGGAGATTAGTGCTTGTTAGGGAAATCTCTTAATTAATTGGCCATGTTTAACAGTTTTTGATTCATAAAAATAGGAACTTTTATTTTTGCGCGGGGGGGCAAATGCATCCATGCATAACTACATGTATTATTTTATACAATGCAATTAAATGATTATATTACAACTTCCAAAGAAAAAAGAATGATATTTATACACTAATTAAAATGAAGTTGTGGGACATTGACTCACTAACTTACATACTGAAAGTAAGTGTGGTGGCGTCACACACACACACACACACACACACACACACACACACACACGTCTCTCCAGAGAGTGAGTGACCTTCCATAAACAGTGTGAGTAGACACCACTCCACACCAACAACACCAAAGTCCTCATGCCAGGGCATTCACATAATGGGCTGTTCTCCACCTCAATTAAACAAGTAAATTCTCCAATTCCTGAACTTAACAAGCAGTGTTTGAGTCTCCTCTCCTTTTCACACATTACATGTGCTGCCATCACTGATAAGAAAACAGTAAGGGTGTGAGAAGAATACATTGCGGGTTGAGAGTAACATAGGGCTTGCTAGTATAGCATGTGGGCTCAACAGATAATAACTATTGATGTATAACTAGGCTGTAATGAAAGAGAGGTTCAAAGGTATTATGCACTACCTGTCTGTAGGAGGCAAATAGCCTCCTACCATTTCTCAAAAACCTAATTTCATGATCTGTGGAGGTTACCACCCACCTTTTCCCTCTCCCTTGTTCCATCTCGCATCCTTTCATCCAGGGAGGAAGAGTAGAGGAGAAGAGTGACTTACTTTCGTCAGGATTGGGGGCAGCCAAGATGGCGCTGTGTTGTCTTTTCACCTCCTCCACCTTCTCTGAGAGCTCCTCGATGAAGCCTCGGATCTCCTCCACCTGGTACAACAGAGAGGGAGACATTATACAACAAGTCCACTCGAGGACGCCATCCACAAGCAGACCAGGTAATGATGTGAGACCCAGAAAGAAGCACATTTTTAAAAAAGCATAACATCTATACTTAATATGACTTCTGTTTGGACAAATGTGTTATATCACTCAGATTTGGGGAGACAAAATCTGTTAGCACATTAAGAGGCCAATTGCCTAATCAAAACAGGCAAGCTAACATAGAGCTTTTTACTTGATGTAGCCCATGCAGTCTCTGTAGATATGCCCCCAATATAACTATCATAAATATATCAAACAGTATTGGGCCCATTCCATTCATTTGGCTCCTGAGTGGCGCAACGGTCTACGGCACTGCATCTCAGTGCAAGTGGTTCGAAACCAGGCTGTATCACATCCAGCCGTGATTGAGAGTCTCACAGGGCAGCGCACAATTGGCCCAGCGTCGTCCGGGTTTGGCGGTCATTGCAAATAAGAATTTATTCTGAAATGGCTTGCCTAATTAAAAAAAGGTGAAATAAAATAAACAATATCAGCCCTATCACAGCACACCACACTTAGTTATAGGCCTCAGTGATGTCATCAGCGTGCAGTGTGTGTCTATAGGGAGCTGGTCTAAATATCATTCGTGGAGGAGAGAGACGTTGGTTACGTCAATGTGTATATTCCACCACTACGGACGCTGCACAGTGCCTGGTAGCTAGGGAGATTCTCAGCTGAGTATGGTGCTCCTCTACAGCTCAGCATGGTGTAGTATTTAAGTGTGCTGTTAGAGAGCTCAGACACTGCATGTGGGCAGCCTGATGGGAAAATGCCTGTTAAAGTAGAGGAAGCAATGCCAGGAAGACTTCAATGAGAGAGAGGAGAGCAGAGGGGATATAAGTTATTATACCATCACAGTCCCTGTGGAATAAGTTGTACTTAGAGCTAAATTCAATTTATGTATTGATTTATCCACCTTTATTTGATCAGGTAAGTTGATTTAAGAACACATTGTCTTGGGAATATAGGAAGAGGTGCAACATGGGAGAGGTGAGGGGGAGGTTTGATTAAGCCAATTGGAGGGTAAGGAATCGGATGCTAAAATAATCAAATCAGCAGGTTCAGAACAGTGCTGTATGTACCATGCTAATATCAAACACAGATAGCTCATTTCTATGGACCTCAGATAGCACCAAGCCCCACCCCCATAGAGGCCTATGTTTGATGGCTTGATGTGTATCTAGATACGGCATGGGCTCTTTGCTGACTGATCCCTTACTTTGGAAGAGGACTGCTCGCAGAAGATGTGTCTGAAGTAATGACGCAGGAGCTTGAACATCTGTAATTGGGAGCGCAAGATTTTGCCTACCTACAGTGAGATGTATCGACTTCAGAGCTCAAATGCTGAGCACAAACATGGCAACCCCGCTGCTTCACCCATAACAAGGGCCTGTTCAGTTATGGAAGTAGCTAATGTTAGAAACAGGATAAACTCCAGTTGAATTACAGATTTAATCCTCAACTCAGAGTCAGCACCACTTACAGGTGAGGCTGAACTAGGGCTGCATGATATGGGAAAAAAATATATATAATTGTGATTTCTTTACCAAATATTGCGATTTGACTCACGATATAGATCAAAACCCTTGAGTAAAGTGTTGGAATCATAGAAATATAATGACTTACAGTGTATATGGGGCGGCAGCGTAGCCTAGTGGTTAGAGCGTTGGACTAGTAACCGGAAGGTTACTAACCCCCGTTCAAACCCCCGAGCTGACAAGGTACAAATCTGTCGTTCTGCCCCTGAACAGGCAGTTAACCCACTGTTCCCAGGCCGTCATTGAAAATAAGAATATGTTCTTAACTGACTTGCCTGGTTAAATAAAGGTAAAAAATAAATAAAAATATTATGACGCAAAGAAGAAAACAGCACCGTTCTTGTTTGGAACAATAGGTTGACTCCATATCACCCAACAGAACGGTATCCAGTATGATATTGAATCTAACAGAGGAGGAACTGTGCTGCTTGAGTGACAAGGGGCGGGGCTTGGTGTGTGTGGGAAGCAGCCGCAAGAGAAAGAAAACGGAGTAAACTATAGAAACTGACGTTACATGCGGCTGAGATTTCAAAATATTGCATGCGATATGGATCTCGTGCGATATGGATATTGAACATGTAAATATTGAGATTTCGATGTGAATTTGATTAATTGTGCTGCCCTAGGCAGAACCTTCCATGGCCTTTTCCTGTCCATGGAAACCAATGCTAATTCAAAAAGGAGTTAGCCTATATTTGTGCAAATGCTGCTGGTGGGTTTTGTTTTCTGCCCCAAATCTACAAGAACCACTGAACATTTGGCCCAGTTACCACTTGAAATTAGGGTCCACAAGTAGGCCAGGTCTGGTTGCCATACCTAACCAGATGTTCAGTGTAAAAATGCTAGACCTGCCCATAGTCAAAGTGCCAACTCTCCCCTAGTGCTCATATCCCACATTTGTATCAAATCTGGACCATATGACATAAGTTCCTGTGCCAGCACTGAGAAATATATGTTGCACCAAAAAAAACGATATGGCCCACAATCGGCTGCTGTGTACGTTAAGATTAAACCAGTGTAAAAGAGTAAGATGCAAATGGTGGGAGAAGAAGGCAAGCCAAACATTGTTTCAACAAATTGTTATTTAACCTCAAATACAGGGTTCTTCTTTGCAACTTTAGATGATGCTAATTGGACCTCTTAGCTAAATTACAAGTATTCAGCAGAAATATAAAAGGCACTTGATGAACAATGTTTTGTATAATTGAATGGACCTCAGAATTTCTGATTTAGTTGTCCTGTGCAGTGCCTGTGTACATCTCAGTGGTGTACATAGACAGAGCACTCACCATTCACACACACACCTGGGGCTTACCTGTACAAAGAACTCATCCATAAATCGATCTTTTTCCATGTTGACTGCCACATCATCTTCTTCCTCAGTCTCCTTCCCCTAAAGGTGCATAGACAAGGCAATATTAACAGAAATGAATACATTTTCAAAATGTGGATGTAGAAAATGCATCTAAAAAGCATCAAAGACCATGTGCCTAGAGCCTGAAAACCAGATTTTAAAAATTAACTGGCAACTTCCACATTTGTCATTCCTAGTGCAACTCTACTAGTTTATCCAACGTCAACAACAAAGTAAAATAATTATTCGCAGCCAGAGAAAAAGACACCTGTGATGACAAAGGATCCGATTGATCCCCAAAAAGAAGGCGAAATCAGGGAAGGATAGCTCTCTCTGGGGGATTCGTGAAGGAAGTGCTATCCTCATCACATAGATCTTGGCAGCTGGGGGTGGACGCAATGAGTCCTTAAAAGCATGAATGTTTAATTCCTCTATCAGAGGGGGTCCTTGCGGAGGTTCAGGACGTGGACACAGGGTCAGGGTTCACCTCCCCTGTATGCTGTCTCTGTCACATCTCATGCATTTAATTAATCTTATCTAGAGCAACTTACAGTTAGTGCATTCATCTTAAAGATGCAATATGTAACTTTTTAGGCAACCTGACACAATTCACATAGATATGCAAGTTATTGATCGGTCATTCTAATTGAAAGCAAGTCTAAGAAGTGGTAGATCTGTTCTATGTGCACCATTTCTATGCTACCCGTGCTTCAATTCATTTTTTTCATCTTTTACTTTCGGTTTTGTACACACGCTTCAAAACAACTGAAAATATTTTTGGTTATGGAAAATGTATTTCAGAGCAGATTAGATGCTACAATTATTCTCTACACTATACTTGCTTGTTTGGTCACAAAATGAAATTAGGCTAACTACTATAATTTTTCAGGTGACCAATTTCTGCATATTGCATCTTTAAGATAGCTAGGTGGGACATCCACGACTAAGGCAAAACAGGTTATTGGACATTTTTGCAAATACATTACAAATAAAAAAACAGAAATACCTTATTTAGGTATTCAGACCCTTTGCTATGAGACTCAAAATTGAGTTCAGGTGCATCCTGTTTCCATTGATCATCATTGAGATGTTAACAACTTGATTCGAGTCCACCTGGGTAAATACAATTGATTGGACATGATTTGGAAAGGCACACAACTGTCTATATAAAATGTACCACAGTTGGCAGTGCATGTCAGAGCAAAAACCAAGCCATGAGGTCGAAGGAATTGTACGTAGAGCTCTGAGACAGGATTGTGTCGAGGCGCAGAAGGGGGGAAGGGTACCAAAAAAATTTTTATCCCAAGAACAGTGGCCTCCATACTTCTTAAATGGATGAAGTTTGGAACCAACAAGACCCTTCCTAGAGCTGGCCACCCGGCCAAACTGAGCAATCAGGGGAGAAAGGCCTTTGTCAGGGAGGTGACCAAAAACTCGATGGTCACTCTGACAGAGCTCACCCTTCCAGAAGGACAACCATCTCTGCAGCACTACTACCATAAAGGCCTGATTGGTGGAGAGTGAGTGGCCAGACGAAAGCCACTCCTTAGTAAAAGGCACATGAAAGCCCCCTTGGAGTTTGCAAAAAGGCACCTAAAGAACTCTCAGACATTGAGAAACAAGAGTCTCTGGTCTGATGAAACCAAGATTGAACTATTTAGCCTGAATGTGTCACGTCTGGAGGAAACCTGGCACCATCCCAACTGTGCAGCATGGTGGTGGCAGCATCATGCTGTGTGGATGCTTTTCAGTGGCAGGGACTGGGTGACTAGTCAGGATTGAGGGAAAGGTAAACGAAGCAAAGTAGAGAGAGATCCTTGATGAAAACCTGCTCCAGAGCGCTCAGGACCTCAGACTGGGGGGGGGGGGCGAAGATTCACGTTCCTACAGGACAACGACCCTAAGCACACAGCCAAGACAACGCAGGTGTGGCTTTGGGGACAAGTGTCTGAATGTCCTTGAGTGGCCCAGCCAGAGCCTTGAACCCAATCAAACATCTCTGGAGAGACCTGAAAATACCTGTGCCTCGACGCTCCCCATTCAACCTGACAGAGCTTGAGAGGATCTGCAGAGAATAATGGGAGAAACTCCCCCAATACAGGTGTGCGAAACTTGTAGTGTTATACCCAAGAAGACTCGAGGCTGTAATCGCTGTCAAAGGTGCTTCAAAAAAGTACTGAGAAAAGGGTCTTAATACTTATGCAAATGTGATATATACATATATATTTCTATACATTTGCAACAATTTCTAAAAAACAGTTTTTGCTTTTTCAATATGGGGTATTGTGTGTAGATTGATAGGGGGGGTGTAATTCATTTTAGAATAAGGCAGTAATGTAACAAAATGTGGAAAAACTCAAGGAGTCTGAATACTTTCCAAATGCACTGTATGACACGTCGCATACATAGTCAGGCCCTTGTGATTGAAGAAGGCTCAATGACAATGTTGGTATACATGGGTGGGAAATGCTAATTTATCAACACTAGAGCCTTTGCTACCTCAACAGCTTGAGTCAGGCAATACATTTTTCTACCCATACCCATTTTCTTTCACTGATCACCCAATTCCCACTGACCTTTGGCCTCTATTGAGAAGCATTAGCCAGCCACAGAAGGAAATTAGCCTCCATGAATATCGCCTTAAAGCTAGCCTGGCATGCCAGAATTCGAGACGCCTGTAATAACACCAAGACATCAAGGCTAGTGAACAAGCAGGAAACCAGATGAAGACAGATCAAATTATATCAATCCAAAGATATCCAGCTAATAGGATGAAAATATACTTGGGAGCAAAATGCAATTAGCAGAAACAGGCTATTGATGCCATTATAAACCCTGCTTATCTAGAAGCATATTGGATTTAGACTTTACTCATTATAATAAAATCTTCAAAATGTAATCAAGGTATGAGTACTTGTAAAGCACAGATTTGATTCTTTGTCTCACAATAAATGTAAAAAAAGGACATTTGATGGTTGACATCAAGAGGGGTGGAGGTTGATGATGAACCGAATAGTCCCCATGGAAGTAGTGGGGGAGCGTTTTAACCGTCACACACTCATCCTGCTCCTACACATAGGCTGTGGGAGGGCACAGGAAGGGAGACAAGGTTTCCTGGCTCTATGCTGCTACACCATAGTCATTACAGCCATCAGCCCACAGTGACACCACATTATCTCCATTAGCCTACACGTTCCACGACACAAAAAAACGCCACACATGCAAACACCGTCCTTTCACCCACACACACACACACACGAAAGAGAGGGCGATAGAAGGAGGGGTGACCACTCCACCCCCCCCCTCCCCGCTCTATGGTTAGGGAGGACATGCCTTGTCACGACCGTTGTTCTGCCGACTCACTCTAACTCCAGCTCCATCTGCACACTCATCATCACACTCAGAGAAAGCAGTCAATGCTGTCACTGGCAAGTGTTACATAATATTTCAAGTGGTCAAAAGGAACCATCAATAACATTAAAGAAGTGTCATAGCTGAGATAAAGATATTATGCAGACAACATGTAAGCATTATATACTAACCAAGAACTGGCCATCGGCAGTTTGGACAATTCCATTGCTTTATGCTGTTCTACAATCTACAAGAGGCCCTTGAGAAGTACAGTATCTAGAGGTTTTCATAATGGGCACCAGTGAATACACAATTCAACACTGGCATACACTAACAGACATGATGCATCTCTGAGAATACACCAAGATCTCAAACAACTAAGAACAGCATTGGTATAGCACTCTAACCATCGGACAATAGTGATCGGGGAAATTAAATAAAAAAATACAATCGAATACATATCGGGATATTCATTTTGACAATACATCGTATTGTTTTGACAACATCGCAATGTCTTTTTACGCTAGTTGGCTGTACCTGCACCAAAACATCAGTATTTTTCCTTCATTGCTTGTTTTATTTTCTTTAACCAGGCAATTAAGTTTACAGTGACTGCCTATTCCGGCCAAACCCTAACCCAGGCGATGCTGGACCAATTGTGCGCCGCAATATGAGACTCCAAATCACGGCCAGTTGTGATACAGCCTGGAATCGAACCAGGGTCTGTAGTGACACCTCTAGCACTGAGATGCAGTGCCATAGACCGATACAACACTCGGGAGCCCCATCTCCTATTTCAATAGAGAGCCAATTTGTTTTCAGCATTTCATATCCATGACTGATCAAAACTTGTTTTCTCATGGCTCTCGTCCATCTGCAGCAGACATATTGTGAGTAATATGGTTGGAACATCGAATCGCAATAAAATTACAGCATCGACTTGCAATACATATGGAATTGTGAGCACCGCAATATACAATACCGTTCAAAAGTTTGGAGTCACTTAGAAATGTCCTTGTTTTTGAAAGAAAAGTACATTTTTTCCCATTAAAATAACATCGAATTGATCAGAAATACAGTGTAGATATTGTTAATGTTGTAAATTACTATTGTAGCTGGAAACGGCAGATTTTTTATGGAATATCTACATAGGCCCATTATCAGCAACCATCACTCCTGTGTTCCAATGGCACGTTGTGTTAGCTAATTCATGTTTATCATTCTAATCATTAGAAAAACCTTTTGCAATTATGTTAGCTGTGCACAGCTGAAAACGGTTGTGCCGATTAAAGAAGCAATAAAACTGGCCTTCTTAAGACTAGTTGAGTATCTGGAGCGTCAGCATTTGTGGGTTAGATTACAGGCTCAAAATGGCCAGAAAGAAATAACTTTCTTCTGAAACTCGTCAGTCTATTCTTGTTCTGAGAAATGAAGGCTATTCCATGTGAGAAATTGCCAAGAAACTGAAGTTCTCGTTCAACGGCGTGTACTACCCCCTTCATAGAACAGCGCAAACTGGCCCTAACCAGAATAGAAAGAGGAGTGGGAGGCCCCGGTGCACAACTGAGCAAGAGGACAAGTACATTAGAGTGTCTAGTTTAAGAAACAGATGCCTCACAAGTCCTCAACTGGCAGCTTCATTAAATAGTACCCGCAAAACACCAGTCTCAACGTCAACAGTGAAGAGGCGACTCCGGGATGCTGGCCTTCTAGGCAGAGTTGCAAAGAAAAAGCCATATCTCAAACTGACCAATAAAAATAAAAGATTAAGATGGGCAAAAGAACACTGGACAGAGCAACTCTACCTAGAAGGCCAGCATCCCAGAGTCGCCTCTTCACAGGTGACGTTGACACTGGTGTTTTGCGGGTACCATTTAATGAAGCTGCCAGTTGAGGACTCGTGAGGCATCTGTTTCTCAAACTAGACACTAATGTACTTGATAATTGGCCTCTGTATGCCCATGTAGATATTCCATTAAAAAAAGTGATCTGCCGTTTCCAGCTACAATAGTAATTTACAACATTAACAATGTCTACACTGTATTTCTGATCAATTTGATGTTATTTTAAAAAAGGACCAAAAATATTATTTTCTTTCAAAAACAAGAACATTTCTAAGTGACCCCAAACTTTTGAATGGTAGTGTATCTCGTATCGCCATCAAAGTATCGTGAGGTCCCTGGCAATTCCTAGCCCGATTGGACAACATACCCACCCATGCCGTACACTTCTTGAATCAAATGTCTGTGTGATGATTCCACACCAGCACCAGGTTCTCTCTCAGACCCCCATATCCAGTCAGATGCATGCAGGGCATGGCAAAGGTGATAATAATGCATCAACCCATTGGCAGGCTACAGGATCTGAATACACAAAGCCATCTATGATCAATTCCATTGGCTTCCTATAGTCTCAAAAACAGCTAATTCAATTCGTAGCAGTCATCTCCAGAATCCACACACACAGAGCCACAGCATGTCTTCCTACACTGAACAACTCAGAAGCAACATTGAACAGAGATGAAGTTAGACACTGCATCATTTGGGAAGATGAAACTAATTAGGGATTGAGTTGTGTAGCTGGATCTACTCAACAGGTGGCTTAGGAAGTGGATCTCACCATTAGACCACTTTTGATGTCTGAAAAATGTATTGTGGTGACTTTGTCACATGTAAAATGCCTGACGTAAACAAATCAATCTAATAGCTGATATGCCAGCACCATGGACAGTGACAGAATCCCAAACTGTTGAAATTCAGCACCACAGAACATTGGACAGTGACTGCAACTCATTATTGCACTGAATATGAGAGGAAATATCACCCTCCAGTCATGCTATGTCTTGTGGTGATTAACAGCCACCGCAGCATGACGTTCCAGTGTGAAATGGCTTTTTTAATAGCAGCAAGCTGTGGAGCCTGAAATGGATTTGAACTTAATGTAGAGATTTAACAATGACTGGGCAGTCATACACTGCATGACCAAAAGTATGTGGACAACTGCTTGTCAAAAATCTCATTCTAAAATTATGGGCCTTAATATAGAGTTGGTCCCCCCTTTGCTGCTATAACAGCCTCCACACTTCTGGGAAGGCTTTCCACTAGATTTTGGAACATTGCTGGGGGGACTTGCTTCTATTCAGCCACAAGAGCATTAGTGAGGTTGTGCACTGATGTTGGGCGATTAGGCCTGGCTCGCAGTCGGCCTTCCAATTCATCCCAAAGGTGTTTGATTGAGTTCAGGTCAGGCCTCTGTGCAGGCCAGTCAAGATCTTCCACACCAATCTCGACAAACCATTTCTGTATGGACCTTGCTTTGTACACGGGGCATTGTCATGCTGCAACAGGAAAGGGCCTTCCCCAACCGTTTGTCACAAATTTGGAACAGAATCGTCTAGAATGTCATTGTATTCTGTAGCGTTAACATTTCCCTTCACTGGAACTAAGGGGCCTAGCCAAACCATGAAAAACAGCTCCAGACCATTTTTCGTCTTTCGACCAAACTTTACAGTTGGCAATATGCATTCGGGCAGGTATAGTCCAAACCCAGATTTGTCCATCGGACTGCCAGATGGTGAAGCGCAATTAATCACTCCAGAGAACTCATTTCCACTGCTCCAAAGTTCACTGCTCCAATGGCAGCAAGCTATACACCACTCCAGCCGACGCTTGGCATTGAGCATGGTGATCTTAGGCTTGTGTGCAGCTGCTCGGCCATGGAAACCCATGCATCCAGAGGTAGTTTGGAACTCAGTAGTGAGTGTTGCAACCGAGGACAGATGATTTTTACACACTACGCGCTTCAAAACTCGGCGGTCCCGTTCTGTGAGCTTGTGTGGCCTAACACTTCGTGACTGAGCCATTGTTGCTCCTAGATGTTTCCACTTCACAATAACAGCACTTACAGATGACAGGAGCAGCTCTAACAGGAGAGAAATTTGACAAACTGCCTTGTTGTAAAAGTGCCATCCTATGACAGTGCCACGTTGAAAGTCACTGAGCTCTTCAGTACAGGCCATTCTTTTGCCAATGTTTTTCAATGGAGATCGGATGGCTGTGTGCTAGACTTTATACACGTCAGCAACGGGTGTGGCTGAAATAGCTGAATCCACTAATTTGAAGGGGTGTCTTTTGGCCATGTAGTGTAAGAAAGTGTCCCCCTCTATAAAAAGAAAAATCTTGACTCTGTGAAACCATTCCTAGATTACATTTGGGATATCACTCATGTGAGACTGACTGTGATTGGTCAGTGTGGTACCTCTCGGGGAGAAACCAGGTGTCGACTGTCATCCACAGATGCTAACGCAGCTCCTCTGAGAACGGATGAATGCCCCCTTTTCCCCCACTGTGTGTGTGTGTGAGATAGAAAGGAAGCGCGAAAGAGATAGTCCCTTCAGAAAGTATTCAGACCCCTTGACATTTTCTACATTGTTACGTGACAACCTTATTCTAAAAATGGACTAAATCCCCTCAATCTACACACAATAGCCCATAATCACAAAGCAATAACAGGTCTTTTTTCTTTACAAAAATGTAAGATTTACATAAGTATTCAGACCTTTACTCAGTACTTTGTTGAAGCCCCTTTGGCAGCAACTACAGCCTAGAGTCTTCTTGGGTATGACGCTACAAGCTTGGCACGCCTATATTTGGGGAGTTTCTCCCATTCTTCTCTGCAGATTCTCTCAAGCTCTGTCAGGTTGGATGGGGAACGTTGCTGCACAGCCATTTTTAAGTATTTTCAAAGATGTTGGATCGGGTTCATATCCGGCCTCTGGCTGGGCCACTCAAGGACATTCAGAGACTTGTCCCAAAGCCACTCCTGCATTGTCTTGGCTGTGTGCTTAGGGTTGTTGTCGTGGTGGAAGGTGAATCTTCGCACCCCAAAGTCTGAGGTCTTGAGCACTCTGGAGCAGGTTTTCATCAAGGATCTTTCTGTACTTTGCTCCATTCATCTTTGCAGCGATCCTGACTAGTTTCCCAGTCCCTGCTGCTGAAAAACATCCCCACAGCATGATGCTGCCAACATCATGCTTCACCTTAGGGATTGTGCCAGGTTTCCTCCAGGCGTGACGCTTGGCATTCAGGCCAAAGAGTTCAATCTTGGTTTCATCAGAAAGGAGAATCTTGTTTCTCATGGTCTGAGAGTCCTTTAGGTGCCCTTTGGCAAACTCCAAGCAGGCTGTCATGTGCCTTTTACTGAGGAGTGGCTTCCATCTGGCCACTCGACCATAAAGGCCTGATTGGTAGAGTGCTGCAGATATGGTTGTCCTTCTGGAAGGTTCTCCCATCCACACAGATGAACTCTGGAGCTCTGTCATTTAAGAATGATGGAGGGCACTGTGTTCTTGGGGACATTCAATGCTGCATACATGTATTGATACCCTTCCCCAGATCTGTGCCTTGACACAATCCTGTTTCGGAGCTCTATGGACAATTCCTTATACCTCATGGCTTGGTTTAGCTGTTACATGCATTGTCAACTGTGGTACCCTTTATAGACAGTTGTGTGCCTTTCCAAATCATGTCCAATCAATTGTATTTACCCAGGTGGAATCCAATCAAATTGTAGAAACATCTCAATGATCAACGGAAACAGAATGCACCCAAGCTCAATTTCGAGTCTCATAGCAAAGGGTCTGAATAGGTATGTAAATATGGTATTTCTGTTTTTATTTGTAATAAATTTGCTAAGATTTCGAAAAATCTTTCGCTTTATGAATACGGGAAATTGTGTGTAGATTGCTGACGATTTTTTTGTATGTAAACATTTTAGAATAAGGCTGTAACGTAACAAAATGTTGAAAAAGTCAAGGAGTCTGAATTCTATCTGAAGATGAACGTGATTTAAAATGTTAGTAAGGTTTCACTGAGATGTTAATTGACTCAATATCGTTAATAAACACTTGGATATAGCCTATCCGATAAAATACAACTAGCCTGTGGAATTAATGGGGAAAGTAAAGCACTACACATTCGGAGAAGGCAAGTTAATAAAACAATAGTTAATACACCGTTTTCTATAGGGCTGAAGCTAGAAGCTAATTCATTAATACTTTGGCACACTGGCTAGACTACAAGTGAAATCACATTGGGGAAAAAAAGTTTCACTCGCGCTTTTATGAACAATTCCCATATAAAGATAATGTACAACAACTATCCTATTAATGGACAACATTCTACGACACATGACGGGTGCCAATGTTTTCACCGTCCTCTCACACGTTGCGTTTCCATATGGACGTGTGGAACAAGTTTTACCTTGATAGGCTACTTAGCAAAAACGGATCCCCAGAAATGTCCACCATTGTTATGAAATGACAATAAATACTTAAAAAAAAGATGTTCTACTCTAAAACAGCTGCTTTCCAACTCCCACGAAATAAGTGAGGCGCACCTTCCGCCCAACCCCTCCGAATAACCACCGTTTGCTTCTGGGGTCTCGAATATAGTAGGGTAGAATTACAAATATAATCACTTACCACCCTTAGCTCGTGTGTACGGTCCTTCATCGTGAATTAACAACTTTTCCACTTGTTTCTACAACTAGGTTGATGCTCCTTATATCCGTACTCTCGAGTCAGGGTTTAATTTTATTTTCCGTGAAGAGAGCAGCGGGCGCGCGCAAGGGGGTGTAGATCAATCGAGAGCGCGCGATAATCTCGAGGCACAAAATGTCATTAATTTTCTTGACATCAATGTATTAGAAATATCACTTCAACAACAACAAAAATCGTAATTCTTTTCGCAGAGATGAATATCACGATACGCTTTCAGGATTAAAAGAGAAACAAATTGCATGGTACAGACTACAATATAGCAGACACATTTAAAATGGGCCTCCTTTACAGATTATGAAGAATAAAAACTGGCATTCAAAATTACTGTTTTGGGAACAGTTAATATATTATCAAAATTATTATCACTTTAAAAAACATATCTATGTTTTACACACTAGCGCCACCTGGTGGAGCAAATCACTGCAGTTTAGCTGACGCCTCACTCTGTGATTCCTTCGAAACATCTAAAACAATATAAAATGTCAGACTCATCCTTGAATTAATTTCTTATATTGTATTTCATGGTAAGATATAAATGTTTACACAACAAAACATATTCCCCCTCAGGAGACTGAAAAGATTTGGCATGGGTCCTCAAATCCTCAAAAGGTTCTACAGCTCACTGTAAGGTCTACCTACACCTGTTGTATTCGGAATGTGGCAAATAACATTTGATTTGATATTTCGATAGTTACAAAAAGGAATATACGCCTATAAGTGGTTATTGCAACTGCTGAAGTATCCCACTTATCTCTAAATAAACCAAATGTTAATATTGCTAATTAAGCCTGCACCTTAGGGCAATGAAATAACATTCTTCAACCACACAAACTTCACACTATCCTCCGATTTGGGACTCCAAAGTGGACCCATCCAACTTGGGGCCAATCAACTTTGGACACATCCAAATTCGACCATCTGACTTGGGACCCTCCAACTTGGCTCACTTATTAACCATCACCAGCCCTTGTGGCCTATATCTCTACTCCAGTCACCACTATCCTCATAGGGACACTTCTTGCACTTCCAGGCCTCCTCCACATCCTCTCCCGAGGCTCCCTTATCATCCCTCCAGTAGATCAGGTAGCCCTGAATCTTAGCCCTAAACTGGGCTTCATCAAACTCTACCTCCCTGGTGCCTATGAGATTTCCAGGGCTCTGGAGGCTGTACTATATGGCATGGAGGTCAGAGAAAGTAAGAAGGACCAGTAAAATGGTCCAGGAGCTCTCCAAACATGATTACCCAGAAGCCCCGTGTATGAAGGTCTGATCCAAAGACCTGATTAGGAACCAGTTGTCAAACAGGAGCTTGTTCATGACGGACAAGACAAAAGATGGCTTGTTTCAGCTCGTTGAATTTTGTTATTGATATCATGTCTTATTTTGAGGTGTTTTGAATCATGTCACGTCTAAGTCGCTCTGGATAAGAGCGTCTGCTAAATGACTTAAATGTAATGTAATGTAATGTCTATGCTAATACATTAGGGCTCAAATTTGCTAGCTAGCTAATCCAACATCTGTAACAATGGATTTGAGAGATAAGCGCTCATAATTTTAATTAACATTTGGAGAGGAAATATAGTTTAAATGTTGTCAACAATTATTTGATTCTATTAAAGCCAAAACCATCTGTTTTGCCCCAAGGGTCGTGTACATATCGGTTTTGTTGCTAAACAACCCACCCGTCTATTTCCTACTATGCCAATTTCTCTGTTTTAAATGGGCCATAACTCTAGAATTTTGATATGCCTGTAGAATATGATGTTCAACAATATATTGAAAAGTTTGCCAAATAATAAAAAATATATATTTTCCATATTCATGTTTATATATTTCTCTATATTCATAAATGAATGTAAGAAATGTTTTATTGAAAACAAAATTCTACTAATATTACAAAGCAAGAGGTAATATTTGCACCCCAGTATCTCTACTTGCACACTCATCTTTTGCACATCTATCACCCCCGTTGTTTAATTGCCATATTGTAATTATTCTGCCACTATGGCCTATTTATTGCCTTACCTCCCTTATCCTACCTCATATGCACACACTGTATATAGACATTTCCTATTGTATTATTGACTGTGTGTTTGTTTATTCCATGTGTAACTGTGTTGTTATTTGTGTCGAACTGCTTTGCTTTATCTTGGCCAGGTCACAGTTGTAAATGACAACTTGTTCTCAACTAGCCTACCTGGTTAAATAAAGGTGAAATAAATAAAAATTACATTTAAAAAAAGCTTCATATGAGAGCAATGTTTGCAGTGTAGCACCTAGAGATGAAACATTATGAAGTCTTAAAGGGGACTTGGGTAAGACCATAATGTCATAAATATGCCAAAATTGAATCATTATTTCACAATTATGCTTTTAGATATAAATGTCTAATATACTGTACTCTCCCATATGTATTTATTTGGACAGTGAAATGTAAACTTTTAATTTGGCTCTATACTCCAGCATTTTGGATTTGACATCAAATGTTTCATATGAGGCAACAGTACAGAATGTCACCTTTAGTTTTGAGAGTATTTCCATAAAAAACAGTTTACCTCTTACAAATTAAAGCACTTTATGTATCTAGTACCCATTTGAAGTTGTCATAAGTATTTGGACAAATGTAGTAGTGTAGAAGTCAAAAGTTTAGTATTTGGTCCTATATTCTTAGGACGCAATGGCAACATCAAACTTGTCACTCGACAAATTTGTTGGATGCATTTGCCATTTGTTTTGGTTGTTTCAGATTATATTGTGCCCAATATAATTTCCACGTGGCTTCCCCTACCCCGTTCAACAGCTCTGCACCACCCACAGCAACTCGCCCAATCCTCCCCATTTCTCCTTCACCCAAATCCAGATAGCTGATGTTTTGAAAGAGCTGCAAAATCTGGACCCCTACAAATCAGCTGGGCTAGACAATCTGGACCCTCTCTTTCTAAAATTATCTGCCGCAATTGTAGCAACCTCTATTACCAGTCTGTTCAACCTCTCGTATCGTCTGAGATTCCCAAAGATTGGAAAGCGGCCGCGGTCATCCCCCTCTTCAAAAGGGAGACACTCTAGACCCAAACTGTTACAGACCTATATCTATCCTACCCTGCCATTCTAAAGTCTTCAAAAGCCAAGTTAACAAACAGATCACCGACCATTTGGAATCCCACTGTACCTTCTCCGCTATGCAATCTGGTTTCCGAGCTGGTCATGGGTGCACCTCGGCCACGCTCAAGGTCCTAAATGATATCATAACCGCCATTGATAAAAGACAATACTTTGCAGCCGTCTTCATCAACCTGGCCAAGGCTTTTGACTCAGTCAATCACCGCCTTGGTTTCTCAAATGACTGTCTCGCCTGGTTCACCAACTACTTCTCTGATAGAGTTCAGTGTGTCAAATTGGAGGGCCTGTTGTCTGGACCTCTGGCAGTCTCTATGGGGGTGCCACAGGGTTCAATTCTCGGGACTCTTTTATTTGTATTCATCAATGATGTCGCTCTTGTTGCTGGTGATTCTCTGATCCACCTCTACGCAGATGACACCATTCTGTATACTTCTGGCCCTTCTTTGGACACTGTGTTAACAAACCTCCAGACATGCTTCAATGTCATACAACACTCCTTCCGTGGCCTCCAACTGCTCTTATGCAAGTAAAACTAAATGCATGCTCTTCAACCGATCGCTGCCCATACCCGCCTGCCCGTCGAGCATCACTACTCTGGACAGTTCTGACTTAGAATATGTGGACAACTACAAATACAGTGCCTTGCGAAAGTATTCAGCCCCCTTGAACTTTGCGACCTTTTGCCACATTTCAGGCTTCAAACATAAAGATATAAAACTGTATTTTTTTGTGAAGAATCAACAACAAGTGGGACACAATCATGAAGTGGAACGACATTTATTGGATATTTCAAACTTTTTTAACAAATCAAAAACTGAAGAATTGGCCGTGCAAAATTATTCAGCCCCTTTACTTTCAGTGCAGCAAACTCTCTCCAGAAGTTCAGTGAGGATCTCTGAATGATCCAATGTTGACCTAAATGACTAATGATGATAAATACAATCCACCTGTGTGTAATCAAGTCTCCGTATAAATGCACCTGCACTGTGATAGTCTCAGAGGTCCGTTAAAAGCGCAGAGAGCATCATGAAGAACAAGGAACACACCAGGCAGGTCCGAGATACTGTTGTGAAGAAGTTTAAAGCCGGATTTGGATACAAAAAGATTTCCCAAGCTTTAAACATCCCAAGGAGCACTGTGCAAGCGATAATATTGAAATGGAAGGAGTATCAGACCACTGCAAATCTACCAAGACCTTGCCGTCCTTCTAAACTTTCAGCTCATACAAGGAGAAGACTGATCAGAGATGCAGCCAAGAGGCCCATGATCACTCTGGATGAACTGCAGAGATCTACAGCTGAGGTGGGAGACTCTGTCCATAGGACAACAATCAGTCGTATATTGCACAAATCTGGCCTTTATGGAAGAGTGTCAAGAAGAAAGCCATTTCTTAAAGACATCCATAAAAAGTGTCATTTAAAGTTTGCCACGAGCCACCTGGGAGACACACCAAACATGTGGAAGAAGGTGCTCTGGTCAGATGAAACCAAAATGGAACTTTTTGGCAACAATGCAAAACGTTATGTTTGGCGTAAAAGCAACACAGCTCATCACCCTGAACACACCATCCCCACTGTCAAACATAGTGGTGGCAGCATCATAGTTTGGGCCTGCTTTTCTTCAGCAGGGACAGGGAAGTTGGTTAAAATTGATGGGAAGATAGATGGAGCCAAATACAGGACCATTCTGGAAGAAAACCTGATGGAGTCTGCAAAAGACCTGAGACTGGGACAGAGATTTGTCTTCCAACAAGACAATGATCCAAAACATAAAGCAAAATCTACAATGGAATGGTTCAAAAATAAACATATCCAGGTGTTAGAATGGCCAAGTCAAAGTCCAGACCTGAATCCAATTGAGAATCTGTGGAAAGAACTGAAAACTGCTGTTCACAAATGCTCTCCATCCAACCTCACTGAGCTTGAGCTGTTTTGCAAGGAGGAATGGGAAAAAATGTCAGTCTCTCGATGTGCAAAACTGATAGAGACATACCCCAAGCGACTTACCGCTGTAATCGCAGCAAAAGGTGGCGCTACAAAGTATTAACTTAAGGGGGCTGAATAATTTTGCAAGCCCAATTTTTCAGTTTTTGATTTGTTAAAAAAGTTTGAAATATCCAATAAATGTCGTTCCACTTCATGATTGTGTCCCACTTTTTGTTGATTCTTCACAAAAAAATACAGTTTTATATCGTTATGTTTGAAGCCTGAAATGTGGCAAAAGGTCGCAAAGTTCAAGGGGGCCGAAAACTTTCGCAAGGCACTGTACCTATGTGTCTGGTTAGACTGTAAACTCTCCTTCCAGATTCACATTAAGCATTTCCAATCCAAAATTAAATCTAGAATCGGCTTCCTATTTTGCAACAAAGCATCCTTCACTCATGCTGCCAAACTTACCCACGTAAAACTGACTATCCTACCGATCCTTGACTTCGGCGATGTCATTTATAAAATAGCCCCCAACATTCTACTCAGCAAATTGGATGCAGTCTATCACAGTGCCATCAATTTTGTTACCAAAGCCACATATACTACCCACCATTGCGACCTGTATGCGCTCGTTGGTTGGGCCTCGCTTCATATTTGTCGCCAAACCCACTGCCAGCAGGTAATCTATAAGACTTTGCTGGGTAAACCCCCGCCTTATCTCAGCTCACTGATCACCATAGCAGCACCCACCCATAGCACGCACTCCAGCAGGTATATTTAACTGGTCATCCCCAAAGCCAACTCCTCCTTTGGCTGCCTTTCCTTCCTGTTCTCTGCTGCCAATGACTGGAACAAATAGCAAAAATCACTGAAACTGGAGTCTTATATCTCACTCACTAACTTTAAGCAACAGCTGTCAGAGCAGCTTACTGATCATTGTAGGAAAAATCATCTGTAAATAGCCCACCCAACTGTAAATAGTCCACTTCATCCCCATATTGTTATTTATTCTTATTTAATCTTACTCCATTTTCACACACTGTATATAGATTTTTCTATTGTGTTATTGACATGTGATAAACTGTTTATCACATGTGTAACTCTGTGTCGTTTGTGTCACACTGCTTTGCTTTATCTTGGCCAGGTCGCAGTTGTAAATGAGAACTTGTTCTCAACTGGCCTACCTGGTTAAATAAAGGTAAAATAAAATAAAAATATATAAATTCATGGTAAATAATGTAGTGTCATTTTGGAGTCACTTTTGTTGTAAATAAGAATACTTCTAAATTAATGTGGATGCTACCATGATTATGGATAATCATGAATTAATGATGAAAGTTACAGAGGCATAAATATCGTGAGAGGTTAGCATGTCTTGGGGGTATGATCTTTGTGCCTCTAACTTTCACTTATCATTATTCATGATTATCCGTACTCATGGTAGCATCCACATGAATGAAGAAGTGTTCAGAAATATATTACATTCTTAATTACAAAAAGTGACTCCAAAATGACACAATACATTATTTATCATTAATTTCTACTGGGCACAACATAACCCGAAACACAACCAAAACAAAAACTGCAAATGCATCCAACAAGTTTGTAGAGTCAGAAGCTTGATATAGTCACTCCGCGCTAGCAATATGGGACCAAATACTAAAAGTTTGACTTTTTATTTATTTATTTTATTTCACCTTTATTTAACCAGGTAGGCTAGTTGAGAACAAGTTCTCATTTGCAACTGCGACCTGGCCAAGATAAAGCATAGCAGTGTGAACAGACAACACAGAGTTACACATGGAATAAACAATTAACAAGTCAATAACACAGTAGAAAAAAATGGGCAGTCTATATACAATGTGTGCAAAAGGCATGAGGAGGTAGGCGAATAATACAATTTTGCAGATTAACACTGGAGTGATAAATGATCAGATGGTCATGTACAGGTAGAGATATTGGTGTGCAAAAGAGCAGAAAAATAAATAAATAAAAACAGTATAAAAACAGTATGGGAATGAGGTAGGTGAAAATGGGTGGGCTATTTTCCTATAGACTATGTACAGCTGCAGCGATCGGTTAGCTGCTCGGATAGCTGATGTTTGAAGTTGGTGAGGGAGATAAGTCTCCAACTTCAGAGATTTTTGCAATTCGTTCCAGTCACAGGCAGCAGAGTACTGGAACGAAAGGCGGCCAAATGATGTATTGGCTTTAGGGATGATCAGTGAGATACACCTGCTGGAGCGCGTGCTACGGATGGGTGTTGCCATCGTGACCAGTGAACTGAGATAAGGCGGAGCTTTACCTAGCATGGACTTGTAGATGACCTGGAGCCAGTGGGTCTGGCGAACGAAAATATGTAGTGAGGGCCAGCCGACTAGAGCATACAAGTCGCAGTGGTGGGTGGTATAAGGTGCTTTAGTGACAAAACGGATGGCACTGTGATAGACTGCATCCAGTTTGCTGAGTAGAGTGTTGGAAGCCATTTTGTAGATGACATCGCCGAAGTCGAGGATCGGTAGGATAGTCAGTTTTACTAGGGTAAGCTTGGCAGCGTGAGTGAAGGAGGCTTTGTTGCGGAATAGAAAGCCGACTCTTGATTTGATTTTCGATTGGAGATGTTTGATGTGGGTCTGGAAGGAGAGTTTGCAGTCTAGCCAGACACCTAGGTACTTATAGATGTCCACATATTCAAGGTCGGAACCATCCAGGGTGGTGATGCTAGTCGGGCATGCGGGTGCAGGCAGCGATCGGTTGAAAAGCATGCATTTGGTTTTACTCGCGTTTAAGAGCAGTTGGAGGCCACGGAAGGAGTGCTGTATGGCATTGAAGCTCGTTTGGAGGTTAGATAGCACAGTGTCCAATGACGGGCCGAAAGTATATAGAATGGTGTCGTCTGCGTAGAGGTGGATCAGGGAATCGCCCGCAGCAAGAGCAACATCATTGATATACACAGAGAAAAGAGTCGGCCCGAGAATTGAACCCTGTGGCACCCCCATAGAGACTGCCAGAGGACCGGACAGCATGCCCTCCGATTTGACACACTGAACTCTGTCTGCAAAGTAATTGGTGAACCAGGCAAGGCAGTCATCCGAAAAACCGAGGCTGTTGAGTCTGCCGATAAGAATATGGTGATTGACAGAGTCGAAAGCCTTGGCGAGGTCGATGAAGACGGCTGCACAGTACTGTCTTTTATCGATGGCGGTTATGATATCGTTTAGTACCTTGAGTGTGGCTGAGGTGCACCCGTGACCGGCTCGGAAACCAGATTGCACAGCGGAGAAGGTACGGTGGGATTCGAGATGGTCAGTGACCTGTTTGTTGACTTGGCTTTCGAAGACCTTAGATAGGCAGGGCAGGATGGATATAGGTCTGTAACAGTTTGGGTCCAGGGTGTCTCCCCCTTTGAAGAGGGGGATGACTGCGACAGCTTTCCAATCCTTGGGGATCTCAGACGATATGAAAGAGAGGTTGAACAGGCTGGTAATAGGGGTTGCGACAATGGCGGCAGATAGTTTCAGAAATAGCGGGTCCAGATTGTCAAGCCCAGCTGATTTGTACGGGTCCAGGTTTTGCAGCTCTTTCAGAACATCTGCTATCTGGATTTGGGTAAAGGAGAACCTGGAGAGGCTTGGGTGAGGAGCTACGGGGGGGGCGGAGCTGTTGGCCGAGGTTGGAGTAGCCAGGCGGAAGGCATGGCCAGCCGTTGAGAAGTGCTTATTGAAGTTTTCGATAATCATGGATTTATCGGTGGAGACCGTGTTTCCTAGCCTCAGTGCAGTGGGCAGCTGGGAGGAGGTGCTCTTGTTCTCCATGGACTTCACAGTGTCCCAGAACTTTTGGAGTTGGAGCTACAGGATGCAAACTTCTGCCTGAAGAAGCTGGCCTTAGCTTTCCTGACTGACTGCGTGTATTGGTTCCTGACTTCCCTGAACAGTTGCATATCGCGGGGACTATTCGATGCTATTGCAGTCCGCCACAGGATGTTTTTGTGCTGGTCGAGGGCAGTCAGGTCTGGAGTGAACCAAGGGCTGTATCTGTTCTTGGTTCTGCATTTTTTGAACGGAGCATGCTTATCTAAAATGGTGAGGAAGTTACTTTTAAAGAATGACCATGCATCCTCAACTGACGGGATGAGGTCAATGTCCTTCCAGGATACCCGGGCCAGGTCGATTAGAAAGGCCTGCTCACAGAAGTGTTTTAGGGAGCGTTTGACAGTGATGAGGGGTGGTCGTTTGACTGCGGCTCCGTGGCGGATACAGGCGATGAGGCAGTGATCGCTGAGATCCTGGTTGAAGACAGCAGAGGTATATTTGGAGGGCCAGTTGGTCAGGATGACGTCTATGAGGGTGCCCTTGTTTACAGAGTTAGGGTTGTACCTGGTGGGTTCCTTGATGATTTGAGTGAGATTGAGGGCATCTAGCTTAGATTGTAGGACTGCCGGGGTGTTAAGCATATCCCAGTTTAGGTCACCTAACAGAACGAACTCTGAAGCTAGATGGGGGGCGATCAATTCACAAATGGTGTCCAGGGCACAGCTGGGAGCGGAGGGGTGTCGGTAGCAGGCGGCAACAGTGAGAGACTTGTTTCTGGAGAGAGTAATTTTCAAAATTATTAGTTCAAACTGTTTGGGTATGGACCTGGAAAGTATGACATTACTTTGCAGGCTATCTCTGCAGTAGACTGCGACTCCGCCCCCTTTGGCAGTTCTATCTTGACGGAAGATGTTATAGTTGGGTATGGAAATCTCTGAATTTTTGGTGGCCTTCCTGAGCCAGGATTCAGACACGGCAAGGACATCAGGGTTAGCGGAGTGTGCTAAAGCAGTGAGTAAAACAAACTTAGGGAGGAGGCTTCTGATGTTGACATGCATGAAACCAAGACTTTTTCGATCACAGAAGTCAACAAATGAGGGTACCTGGGGACATGCGGGGCCTGGGTTTACCTCCACATCACCCGCGGAACAGAAAAGGAGTAGTATGAGGGTACGGCTAAAGGCTATCAAAACTGGTCGCCTAGAGCATTGGGGGCAGAGGATAAGAGGAGCAGGTTTCTGGGCATGGTAGAATATATTCAGGGCATAATGCGCAGACAGGGGTATGGTGGGGTGCGGGTACAGCGGAGGTAAGCCCAGGCACTGGGTGATGATGAGAGAGGTTGTATCTCTGGACATGCTGGTTGTAATGGGTGATGTCACCGCATGTGTGGGGGGGTGGGACAAGGGAGGTAACAGGGGTATGCAGAGTGGATCTAGGGGCTCCATTGTGAACTAAAACAATGATAACTAACCTGAACAACAGTATACAAGGCATATTGACATTTGAGAGAGACATACAGCGAGGCATACAGTAGTCACAGGTGTTGAATTGAGAAAGCTAGCTAAAAACAGTGGGCGAGGCTAATCAGCTAGCACAACAAACAGCAGGTAAAATGGCGTTGACTAGGCAACTGGCCCGACAGATAAAACAAACAAGCAGAGTGGAGTACCGTGATTAATGGACAGTCCAGTGTGCGTCAGCTATGTAGCCAAGAGATCAGTGTCCAGGGGGCAGCGGTGGATGGGGCAGGGGGGCTGGGCTGGCGAGTGTTATCCAGGTTTTTTTATTTTTATTTTTTAAAACTAACAATGACTAAATAGCTTGTAGCTAGTTAGCTGGTTAGCGTCTGGAGGTTATTGAGTGTGTCATAAAAATAAAATAAAGATTAAAAGTAACAGCGATTCCGTACCACAGTGGGTGAGGCAGGTTTCCGGAAGGTATATACAAAAAAATAAAAATCAAAAAGAGATAGAAAGTAAATGGGTTCAGAGTGTTTGGGATGCAGTGATTCAGATGGTTAGCAGGCCTGTGCTAACAAGCTAACAGTTCGTAGGCCCGGGCTAGACAAGCTAGCCGTTAGCAGGCCGAATTAGCAAGCAGGGAGATAGCGAGGGCTAGAGAGTTAACCTTTGGGGGGACGTCGCGATGGGGTGAGTCTGTTTATTCCTCTTCATGTGGTGACATCGACAGACCGGTCGTGGGCCCGGGTAATTGTAGCCCAGAAGTATGCTACAGGTGCTCTAGTACGCTAGGTGAGCTGGAGACACAGCGTTTCAGAAAGCTCGCGGGCCTTGGCCAGCAGATGGATCTTTGGCGATGTCGCAACGAAAAAGCCTGTTGAAACCACCTCGGACGATTATGTCGGCAGACCAGTCGTGATGGATCCGCGGGGCTCCGTGTCGGCAGTAAAGGGTCCAGGCCAATTTGTCCAAATACTTACACTACCGTTCAAAAGTTTGGGGTCACTTAGTTTAATGGACAAAAAATGACATTTCTAACATCAAATTGATCTGGAATACAGTGTAGACATTGCTAATGTTGTAAATGACTATTGTAGCTGGAAACGACTGATTTTTCATGGAATATCTACATAGGTGTACAGAGGCCCATTATCTGCAACCATCACTTCTGTGTTTCAATGGCACATTGTGTTAGCTAATTCAAGTTTATCATTTTTTTAAAGGCTAATTTATCATTAGAAAACCATTTTGCAATTATGTTAGCACAGCTGAAAATGGTTGTGCTGATTAAAGAAGCAATAAAACTGGCATTCTTTAGACGAGTTGAGTATCTGGAGCGTCAGCATTTGTGGGTTGGATTACAGGCTCAAAATGGCCAGAAACAAAGAACGTATTCTGAAACTCGTCAGTCTATTCTTGTTCTGAGAAATGAAGGCTACTCCATGTGTGAAATTGCCAAGAAACTGAAGATCTCATACAACAAGGTGTACTACCTTCACAGAACAGCACAAACTGGCCCTAACCAGAATAGAAAGAGGAGTGGGAGGTCCCAGTACACAACTGAGCAAGAGGACAAGTACATTAGAGTGTCTAGTTTAAGAAACAGACACCTCACAAGTCCTCAACTGGCAGCTTCATTAAATAGTACCCGCAAAACACCAGTCTCAACGTTAACAGTGAAGAGGCAGCTCCGGAATGCTGGCCTTCTAGGCAGAGTTGCAAAGAAAAAGCCATATCTCAGACTGACCAATAAAAATAAAAGATTAAGATGGGCAAAATAATACAGATACTGGACAGAGGAAGATTGGAAATAGGTGTTATGAAGAATCTAAGTTTGGTGTGTTCGGATCACAAAGAAGAACATTCGTGAGACGCAGAAAAAATGAGAAGATGCTGGAGGAGTGCTTTGACACCATCTGTCAACCATCGTGGCAGCAATGTGATGGTCTGGGGGTGCTTTGGTGGTGGTAAAGTGGGAGATTTGTACAGGGTAAATGGGATCTTGAAGAAAGAAGACAATCACTCCATTTTGCAACGCCATGCCATACCCTGTGGACGGCGCTTAATTGGAGCCAATTTCCTTCTACAACAGGACAATGACCCAAAGCACAGCTCCAAAATATGCAAGAAATATTTAGGGAAGAAGCAGTCAGGTGGTATTCTGTCTATAATGGAGTGGCCAGCACAATCACCGGATCTCAACCCTAGTGAGCTGTTGTGGGAGCAGCTTGACCGTATGGTACGTAAGAAGTGCCCATCAAGCCAATCCAACTTGTGGGAGGTGCTTCAGGAAGCATGAGGTGAAATCTCTTCCGATTACCTCAACAAATTGACAACTAGAATGCCAAAGGTCTGCAAGGCTGTAATTGCTGCAAATGGAGGACTCTTGGATGAAGAAAAGTTTGAAGGACACAATTATTATTTACATTAAAAATCAGTATTTATAACCTTGTCAACTTCTTGACTATATTTCCTATTCATTTTGTAACTAATTTCATGGAAAACAAGGACATTTCTAAGTGACCCGAAACTTTTGAACGGTAGAGTATGTCACCTTCAAATGGGGGAACTAGATACATAGTGCTTTCATTTCTAAATGGTAAAACAGATATGAATAAAAATACCCTTATATAAAACATTTGCCCTCAAATCCAAAGTGCTGCAGTATAGAGACAAAAGTTTTAGCCTCACTGTCCAAATAAATACGTCAGAGAGTGTGTTAACAATCCTTCCTCCAAAGAAACATTCTATAAATTAAAGTAGGCTATTAAAGTCAAAGACTAGATCGAGTTCAGAGAACAGAGATAGAGAAACCAGAGAGAGAGAGAGAGAGAGAGAGAGAGAGAGAGAGACCAAAGAGGTCAGAAAGAAAGACCAAAGAGCAGAAAGTGAGGGGAGACCTGAGAAAAAGGGGTCATAGGGAAATATAAGAGAGCGTTTGTCTGTGTCTGTAGCGTACCTGTGGAGCAGTGGAGGCTGCTGAAGGGAGAAAGGCTCATAATGATGGCTGGAACGTAGCAAATGGAATTGCTTCAAACACATAGAAACCAGTGGTGGAAAAAGTACCCAATTGTCAAAAAGTAAAGATAACTTGATAGAAAATGACTCAAGTAAAAGGGAAAGTCACCCAGGAAAATACTACCTGAGTGAAAGTCTAACAATACTTGGTTTTAAATATACTTGGCATTCAACGTAGGCTATATGTAATTGCTAAAATATACCTAAGTATTACAAGTAATTACAAGTAATTCAAAATTCATTATATTAAGCAAACCAGACGGCACAATGTTGTGTTTTTTAAATTGATAGATTGCCAGGGGCACACTCCAACATACACACGAAGCATGTGTATTAGTGAGTCCGTCAGATCAGACAGAGGCAGTAGAGACGACCAGGGAAGGTTCGTGTTTTCCTGTCCTACTAAGCATAAAAAATGTTAGGAGTAGCCTACTTTGGGGTGTCAGGGAAAATGTACGGAGTTAGAAGTACATTATTTTCTTTAGGAGTGAAATAAAAGTAAAAGTTGTAATAAATATAAATACTACAGTAAAGTACAGATACACCAGAAACAAATGTTGCGTAATTACCATGACGTAAAGCAGTGAAGAGTCTCAAACATGTTTCTCACGTTTGATTGGCTACTTTCTGTGCGCGTTCCAAGTACCAAGGTTTTTATTGGCCGGTTGCTGTAACTGGAATTGTAGCTCCTTGCAAACATGGCGGAGGTCAGACTGAAATTTAGTAATGGAGTCTACAGAATTCTTCAAAATACATATCATCAGTTGCCTCTGAGGATTGAGGGCAACCAAGCTAAAGGCGCAATACAAGCCACAAGCTTGCTGACAGAATATCGGTCTGGCGAAGCTCAAGATGACCATGATAATACAGCCCGGGCCGACAACTTGACACGGTTGCGGTTTCTCGGAAGTCCCGAGGAGACTTTAAGAACGGAGAACTCAAGGTCCCTCAGCAGACTCACCAAAGGTGGATTTAAGATTGGATTTTGCCACGACCTTATATCAAAATGCGGTGAGGGGGTATTACAGTTAGGTTCTGAATGGATGAATAACTTGTCGGACAGTGAGGATATAAGAGTACTCGATGGTGCTTCAAGGTGGTTTTCTCTCAGTTCACCTCACCTGGCCGACACACAAGTCCATGTTATTGCCTCTAGAGCTTCAAGCTGGATAAGAAACGGTCTCATGACGGCCACCATAACTCAAACCAGGCGCGAGCAAAGAAGATCTCTGTGTATGGTGCGATTTGCCATCGGACACTCGCGCTTTAGTTTGCGACAGTCTCATGAGCAGTTATTTGTGAGAGCTTATGGCAACGGCAACATGTCTGAGCCCCTATATAAAAGCAGAACGGCATATTATGAAATCCTCCAGGTGTCTCCAACCGCCACGCAAGCTCAGATCAAGACGGCTTACTACAAGCAGTCTTTCGTCTACCACCCAGATAAGAATGCAGGCAGTGAAGAGGCTACGAACCGCTTCTCCAACATCAGCGAGGCTTACAACGTGTTGGGCAACAAGGGACTGAGGAAGAAATACGACCGAGGCATTCTGAGTCAGGTAGACGTTACTGGAGCGAGCAAACCTTCCGCGAAGGACACCAAGAGCTCCTCATCTCAGCCAACGAGGGAGGCACGCCAGACTTCCGCCTTGGGGATAGACAGCAAGAACATTTTCGACTTTGACAACTTCATCAAATCCCACTATAAATCCCAGCTCATGAGAGAGGAGGAGCTGCGAGTTAGGAAGGAAGAGATTATGCGGAAGAAAGAGGCCATCAAAGATCAGGAGATGGGCAAGATGATGGAGATGGCTGTGGGAGTGTTGGTCATAATGGCGGTGTCTATTCTGGTCAACTTGAAACGGGGAGGAAATTGATCTTGCAAACTGACGCTGGTATTCTTTTCATCCACACTACAGGATTTATATGGGAAGGCTGAATGCAATGGTAAGGGACATGCCTTGTGCCAACTTGACACACCCTGGACTGGTTTCCATCTGTTCCATTCTTGCTGTATCCAGATGCCCTAATGAAAGCTGTTTAACCTAAGAATATATGTCAATAATAATACTGTAATAGATGTAATAGATGCTGATGATTGAGTGATTACTGGTGCTTTGGGTTGAGCTGTTCCACAATCACAAGACTGCACTGTATCACTTGTGTGTTCGCATATAGTTCACTAGAAAATATAAATATTTAAATTGGAAATTGTTGGAAGTTTGATGTAGGAAGTGATGCAGTGAGGAACCAAAGCATTTTGGTTTAGGCCTATATTGCAGTTTTGATTGATTCTGCAGTGTTGAATGAATTGCAGAACGGTGCAATGGTTAATTAGGCTAACGTTCAATATGGTGCTATGATTCATCTTGGCTTTTAAAAAGTTGTGAAAAGTGAATTGTATGTCATGAGCACAGTTTTAAGTGTGGGAAGTAAGCTGATGATACCTGGCTGCATAAGTTTGGACCTTGGCATCAGATAGCTCTTGATCATGAGTCTCAGTTCCATTACATTACACATAAGAGTCATTGGATGAAGGCGTCTTCTGTAGGGGAGTTTTGTTAAGATCCCTGCTGCTCGGTCTGAACATTAACACGCATCGCTTCCGATACAGTTTTGGAAACATAAGGACCTTATCTTTCATATCAGTGAGAAATACTTTAAAAAAAGGTTAAATTGATACACACCGTAATAGGATTATGGTTCCCACACAGGCATATCTCCATTTTACAGCACTTGTTCAAGGAAAACCGATGGAAGCTATCTATTAGCTATCTAGCATGCTCTGAACACCTGTGCGTAAGCGTAACTTGGGAAGTGTAGTAGAAGTTTAATTTCGTCAGATGGAGGCACCCATAGATGTATGGATCTGTGCAAAACTGCTATGGGTAAGTATATTTTTTATCTGAAGGATTCTTTCTCACTGATGAAGGATATGTTTCGAAAGCCGTATCGTAAGCCATGATTATTGATGTTTCTAAACGTTGAAACAGTGTCTGGATTATATTTCACATGAGGCAGTCGTGGGCGAAGCAAATATAAAGCAGAATGCCAAATATAAAGCAGAATGCCGCCTAGAGTTGAGTTAGGTGTCAGCCAGCTGAGCAGCAGTTGTAGCTGGGTGAAAAGGTGCTTTTGAGAAAACGTTTGGTAATTCAGTTTAGATGAGACTCCTGCAACGGACAAGTGCACTGAAGGGCCCTAGGTGGGCTTCTGTACTGGGCTCCTGTACAGAAATAATAAAAATGGAACCTAAGATCAGTAAGAGACAAGATAACTTTGTGTACAGTAAATTAGTTGAAATGTGCCTTGACGATATTTGAAGTAAGAACATGTATGGCCAATCTCATGTCATTTTCCCTGCCTCAAACACTTTTAATGTATTTAAGATGAATAAATTATTTTAAAAGTGTGCTTATGGAAGCACATGAAAAAGGAATGTCACTTGGGTCTTTATTAGCATGTGTCAGTATTTATACAATACTGAATACAAAGAGGATTAATCATAAGGGTTACAGCAGCACAGGACTTTCCAGTGTTGTAGAATCGTACAAAAATGGGTACTACACAGTTCAGAATAAATAGTGTTTATTTTCTCTCCTGCAGATGCATCAATTAAGTAGGGCCGGGATGATACGAGTATTGCAATATAGCAAAAATTAAAACATGAAGCAGACCCTTCCTTTTTAAAAACCTGCTGTATGTAAAATAATGTGTGCTATAAGCTTGGAAAATAAATAAATGTGACTGGATGACAACATAATGATGTTTGTTTCGAACATTAGGACTGTTTTCCTAAAGAAGAAATCTTCGTGTTTTGTTTTTTTGCCACGATAATAACGAGTATCGCGATACTGGTATTGTCCCGGCCCTACAATTCAGTCTAGTAGAGATGCACGTGACCAATGTTTGTCAGACATTTTCAGACTTCTAAATGTATTCCTATTCATGTTTGATGAACTAATCTACACTACTTTTGAGGTCGCTTTAATGTATATATAAAAAATATTATAGTTAGCAAATTTACAGAGCCAGTAGAGTTATAATTATCCCAATAGCAATGCATTGATGTTCTTGTAAGTATACATTTTAAAAGACCAAACTTTAAAATATGGGGAATAATAATAAGTGTTTGGTTAGTGTAGTGTTAGTGTAGTGTAAGTGTTTGGTTAGTGTAGTGTTAGTGTAGTGTAAGTGTTTGGTTAGTGTAGTATAGTCAAATATTTTTACCACCAGATGTCTCCTACAGCATCTTGATTGAATTAGAGGGGACAGTGTGACAATTTTATTTTCTTTAAAGGTCCAAAGCAGCCGTTTTATCTCAATAACCAGGTTTCCATCCAACCTTTTATGCACGTAAAGTACATGTCAGATCATTTTTTTAATGAAAGGCCTGATGGAAACAGAATTTGTTTTTCAGTAAACTTTACAAATGTCAGCAAAACACTAGACAAGGTGTTATCTTTTTGTGTCGTAAAATGAATTATGCAAGAAATGTCAGTGGAAATGCTTTTTTGCACAAATATTGATATAATAACCATCATACCGAAGTAAGCTTGGAGTCACGCAATGACATATTGTGTTGTCCTTCCACTACAACTCATCGGGAAAGCATGCAGTTTATTAAACTACAGATGAAATAAATGATGAACTTCACAGGGTGGTGAAAGTGCAAGGTGATGAGCTTGATGCTCCTTTCCAATAATTATCTAGGGTCTTATTCTGGTGACATGATAATCGCTGCTTGGCTACCGTACATATAAAAAAATATATTTATTGCTCTTTTGTCAATATAATCTTATCATGTATGTTATGCGTACACTAGAGCACTTGCCAATACCAAAGTGGGCACACTTGCCATATAATGCTATTTTTGTTTGTGAGAAAATCATCAGAGTTCAAAATGCGATTGAAACCCTTTTTTTTTTGGTAAATGAGAATTAAACCACAAAATGTATTTTTATGTGCACTACGTCATCACTCGCTACTTATGTAAGAGCAATTTGTCAAGCAAGAATTTTGCTAGGACTGTCGGAGTGGTCTGAGGGGCCTAATTGGACGAGCCTGGTGGGAGGGATATGTAACCTGAAAACTAGGTGTTATTTTTGATCTAGACTTGGTCCTCCGGTACTGCTTGCCGTGCGGAAGCAGAGAGAGCAGTCTATAACTTGGTTGACTAGAGTAAAAAAAACTATTTAATCCATTTTAGAGTAAGGCAGTAACGTAACAAAATGTGGAAAAAGTCAATGGGTCTGACTGCTTTCCGAATGCACTGTATATACAACACAGGAAAATCACATTTTTGACTGCACTGGGCCTTTACATTTATTTAGCATTTGATACAATTTTATTCAGGAAGGTACACCAACATGTCATAGTAGCAAGCACAGTGGCATTTTCGTTAAAAAAAATATTACATATTGCTCTCTGTTGACTAATGGTAATACTCCATGGGGCCAAGGGATTTATGAAACTCTCTAGAGAATCAATTTATTATGGTACAGACATTGGGCCACAGTCTTTTGATCAAAGGGGATGACTGAGATCTGGGAGGGATGAAGAGGATGAGGTTGAATATAACAGTTCCATCCACTGGGGTGTATCATCCTCTTCTTCCTTGTCATGTGTTAGCTCTGAGATTCCATGACATTGACAACTACCACAAGTCGTTATCTCAAGTTCACTGCAAGTCCCCATCCATTCCTACCCGATTCCGACCAGAGTTAAACGCGCGTAAATGGAACGTTACTTCCTTTTTATGCACTTTTAGCTCTATGCGTATTCTTACCTTGAACTTAAGCATGATAATAACATGCTATTCACCCACTACTCATTCGAGGGGGAGGTCTAAGAAATGGTGTGGCGAGAAAACCATGACTAAGGTTGTGCGATTAGAAATAACCATATTTCCCGAAAGAAATAACAGCATTCTCCATTCACTGTAATGTATAAATTGAAAAAAACTATTGATAAGAGCTAGGTAAATAAGTAATACGTTTGGAGAAGGGGATTGTAAATGCACAGCAACTGTTTTAGATTATTTTTCCTTATGATCCCTGGAGACGAATGTGAAACCAGCCATATGGAAGCAAACTGAAAACCACATCAACATGACATGATTTACGGCCTCTTTTCCACAGTGAAATAGGCTATAAATAGCTGTGCCGTTATTCAACATTTTAATTGTGCCCTCGTAAATTGTATGGATGAAATTTGGAGACCAAAGCTTCTGTAGGGCTGAACCTGCCGAGTTGATGTGTGCGCTTTAGAATGTTGTAATTACAGCTTACGCCTGGGCTTTTCTCCATTTTCTTTTACAATGTGTATCATGTTAAATATTAACCTCTATCAGGAGCCACTGTCAGTTATACCCAGATACATTTACAAGTGTCACTTTAGTGTTTGTTTTCTTGTAGCTTACATTTGGCATCATTCCATTACCTTACCTTTCTTTAATCTGTCACGTCCGTGTGTTTCCTGAGGGTCGCTAGCATTAGTGGGTCATAATAGGCTAACGTTGTGGAATAATTTGGGGCATGTAGCCATTTGAATCATTATGGAACTCAGACCACACATAGCAGGTTAAACCTGGAGCCTGGCGCACAGTTCACTACGACTGGACTTTTGTTATATAGTTCCATGATTAGTGAGGATTAGGGTAGATTTATAGGACTATTGTTCAACCCCTGTTGTACACTTTTTTTCCCACCATCCAATATTTCAGGGACTAAACTTGAACATGACAACTTTCAGGATGAATCAAACCACTATACTGTTTTTATTCATCAATATATTTTGTGCGTAAAGGCTCTCCAAACCTGTTCCACCACCTGCAAAATCCATTTGACAAAACAGATATCTGATCCTGATGCTGTCAGAGTCATAGATGACGTCAAGGTTCCTCAGTAGAGAGAGTACTGGTTCTCTACTGCTCTTGTTCTTTGTGCTCCCTCAGTCTCCTGCTGTTCATCAGCTGAGCCACCAGAGGGCGGTAGAAGATGCTCTATGCTGCCACTGCGGCTCTGTAAGCCACCATCACCCCCATCCTCTCGTCTGGGGAAGGGAGGCAGGATGCGGGGTAGAGCAGGGGAACTAGGGGGAAGAGGAGAGTCCACAGATCCACCAACTGGCTGCAAGACTCCGGGAAAGAATTGTGCCAATTGGTGGAGGCCGTTCCGACAGCCAGGCTCTCTGGTAGGGGTGGACATCCGAGACACACAGAGCTCTGCAAAGAGGAACCCAACGGATACATGAGACATGTTTGAAACACACAGACAAATGCACCATAGATCTAACCTTGTTTGGCAATCCTGATCTTACATTCTGCAAGCTTACATTCTGTTGTGAAACTAAAATAAAACGCAGCGGTCAGGATGGTGGATCAGGCTACCATAGATCGAGCTTGGAACACAGCAGCATCAAGTCAGAAATTGCAATTACAATAATATGATGTTCTATGTTCTATATTCAGGGGGTAATAATACAAAACAACATAAGATAAAAACAAAACAAGAGGACTGGTTTTAGTGATACATAGGGACGGATATTTCAAAACAGGAGACCAAATTAATTCACTAAGAGGGGTTGCACTAAGAGGGGTTGCCAGTGGTGTAAAGTACTTTAAAGTATTTTTACTTAAGTCGTTTTTTGGGTATCTGTACTTCACTATTTATAGTTTTGACAACTTTTACTTTTACTCCACTACATTACTAAAGAAAATAATGTACTTTTTACTCCATACATTTTCCCTGACACCCAAAAGTACTCGTTGCATTTTGACAGGAAAATGGTCCACTTCATACATTTATCAAGAGAACATCCCTGATCATCCCTACCGCCTCTGATCTGGCGGACTCACTAAACACAAATGCTTTGTTTTTTAAAATTATGTCTGAGTGTGCCCCTGGCTATCCGTCAATAAAAAAATAAAGAAAATTGTGCCGTCTGGTCTTGCTTAATATAAGGAATTTGAAATGGTTTATACTTTTACTTTTGATACATGTCAATTTTAGCATTTACTTTTGATACTTAAGCATATTTAAAACCAAATACTTTTAGACTTTTACTTGATTATGACAATTGAGTACTGGCCACAGTGAGAGGATTGGCCACAATTGGAGCAGGTGAGGGAAGAGAGAGCAGCACTGAGTAAAGAAGGTAATCCTACAGAGGGAGAGCCAGAGAAAAAGGGATTCGGACAACTAAAAGTGCCCTTTGTCTCTTTCGCCTCTCCCTTCCCTTGTGGTGAATCATCAAACAGACATCAGCCTGGAAGAGTGATCCTCAGTTCCTTATGCTTGCCTAGTCCAGTGGATCTTTCCTAAAAGACTCCTTTGTCGGCTTGAAACTACTTTTTCTTTGAAAACCACTGTTCGGCTAGGTTACCCTTTTTGTAGCTTCGATAATGTAAATGCTTGACTGAACACATTTAAGATGAGAGGTTAGATATGGGTCAGGAATCAAGGAATGCAGGGATTGTTTTTGGACATGTTGGACATTATTATAATCATAATAGCCTACATTTGACATATCTCAAACAGTAAGACAGCATTAGCCCACATGTTACCTGGGCGGCTGCGCTGTGTCTGGACGTAGCATCGCAGCGTGACATCTGCAGCCCCACGGGACTCCAACGGAATGGGGTGGCAGTGGAAGTGCTGCAGCATGTCCCCCACGCTCTGGAACCACAGGTGGTGCACATGGCACTGGCCCTGAGAGTCCACAGACAGACGCAGGTGCTGCTCACAGGGAGGTAGAGGCATGCTGTTAGGTATTTCTACCATTGGCTTGCGTTCAACAATGCTAATGCTAAGCTGTAGCTTAGTAAACACACACATCTTGGATCGTTGCTAGACTACTTTCATGTGTCCATAAGATGAGATCAATTTGGGTGAACTAGCAGGGGAATACAAGGGAATCTTTGGGTGAATAATTGTTTTAATGAATCAAGGCCATATGGCCAATACTCAGCAGAGGAAGCATGTGGTTCACATACATTTTGCCCTTGTGATGCAAAGGGGAACCCTGAGTGAATGGGCAGCCGGCCAGATAAAGAGACTAGTTTGGAACCAGATTGCGTCTGAGTGTACCTTGGCTTTGCCCTGGAAGTTGAAGGTGAGGACGTATTCTCCCGGGCGCGTCTCACTCTGGCGAATCACAAAGAGCCCATGGCTCCGGGCTCCGCCCACCAACACCAGCTGAGCAGCACTCACTCGAGACAGTGTACCGTGGAACCATGGGTAGCAGGTCAGAGAGGTGTCCATCTCAGAGCGGGGTGTTCCTTCACCTACGGGTGAGAAGCATAATATAAGCACCTTTTATCACAATATTGTCTTACCAAAACGCAGCCTTTCCACAGAGAGAGCTGGCCATTACCTGCTCCAGGCCTGTTGGACTCCAGTGACTGGAGGAAGCGTTCTAGGGGGACATGGGTGGGGTGCAATGGGGAGGCCAACAGGGTCCGAAAGCGGGGCCCTGAGGGGCCACAAGGACCAGCACGGTGCTGAGGGGTCTTGGGTATGTCTGGGTGGACATAGAGAGAGCATGGAGTTACCCTACAGTCAGATGCTGAGTTACCATTACCAATTAAAGTGAATAAATACTCACTAGCCGTGAGCTCACAGTTACAGGTGGACACCGAGGGGAACTGGCCATGAGGACAAGACGTCAGCTCAATGTCATCTCCACTGTCCCTGCACACAGAAGACAAACAGGGAATGAGAAGGAACGGGTTTGATGGTTACTGCATAAAATCATCTATACAGGGTACAATAGTCTTCTGTCAATCTGAAAAGACAAGGTCGATGAAAGCAATATCGTGGTTGCCCACTGGGATTTTACTTTCACATCAGCGCAGGAACAGAGAGAAGGGAAGGAATCTACTTGCACTTGTAGACTTCATTAAGATTCACCCCTAGATCACAGAGAAGCGAGTGTAATGGTATTTTTCTTTACCCCGGGTCTATGCAGTCCTGAATGTCAGCCACCCAGGAGTGTTTCTGCAGGGAGTCTAATGTCTCCAGGATGTATTCTCCTCCATTCTCCACCTGCAACACAAGCATTGGATTAGGCACAAGATTAGCACATTCCAAATCGAATAGACACTTGTGTAGATATGAGAGTATTGGATAGGTGTATAAAGAAACCAAATGATACAGATGGTTAAGTTCTATTATACAAGCACATATTTATCTATCAAACGTAGTTCTTACAGGGCTGAAGGTCACTGACGAATATAAGATCATTTCAATATATACTATATATAGGCCAACCTATAATTGAGTGAATGTTACAGAACATATCTTGATGGTACCATATTAGAAGCCTGTTTTAGCCTACTGACAAGAGCTTAGCTGAACAATATGGTCCGTGGTTTACCTCAGCCGACTATTTGTCTCTCAGTCAACTGCATCTCTGTATATTTATCACTCACTGTGCACAAAGCATTGACATTGATTACTACAAAAGACATGTTTGACAAGTGTATACAGAGTGAGGGACTCAATTATCTACATAGACACTGTACTCAGACCGTCTTTCACTGTTTGGTTCATTACGCCAATCTGCATCATACAGAGAATTTGGTAACCCTGACTGTTATGTCATAACGCCTACGTACAGTTGAAGTCGGAAGTTTACATACACCTTAGCCAAATACATTTAAACTCTATGTCAATTCCTGACATTTAATCCCAGTAACAATTCCCTGTTTTAGGTCAGTTAGGATCAACACTTTATTTTAAGAATGTGAAATGAGAAAGATTTATTTCAGCTTTTATTTCTTTCATCACATTCCCAGTGGGTCAGAAGTGTACATACACTCAATTAGTATTTGGTAGCATTGCCTTTAAATTGTTTAACTTGGGTCAAACGTTTCGGGTAGCCTTCCACAAGCTTCCCACAATACGTTGGGTGAACTTTGGCCCATTCCTCCTGACAGAGCTGGTGTAACTGAGTCAGGTTTGTAGGCCTCTTTGCTCACACACACTTTTTCATTTCTGCCAACAAATTTTCTATAGGATTGATGTCAGGGCTTTGTGATGGCCACTCCAATACCTTGACTTTGTTGTCCTTAAGCCATTTTGCCACAACTTTGGAAGTATGCTTGGGGTCATTGTCCATTTGGAAGACCCATTTGCGACCAAGCTTTAACTTCCTGACTGATGTCTTGAGATGTTGCTTGAATATCCACATAATTTTCCTACCTCATGATGCTATCTATTTTGTGAAGTGCACCAGTCCCTCCTGCAGCAAAGCACCCCCACAACATGATGCCTCCAAACCGTGCTTCACGGTTGGGAAGTTGTTCTTCGGCTTGATATCCTCCCCCTTTTTCCTCCAAACATAACGATGGTCATTATGGCCAAACAGTTCTACTTTTGTTTCATCAGACCAGAGGACATTTCTCCAAAAAGTACAATCTTTGTCCCCATGTGCAGTTACAAACCGTGCTTTGGCTTTTTTATGGCGGTTTTGGAGCAGTGGCTTCTTCCTTGCTGAGCGGCCTTTCAGGTTATATCGATATAGGACTCGTTTTACTGTGGATATAGATACTTTTGTACCTGTTTCCTCCAGTATCTTCACAAAGTCCTTTGCTGTTGTTCTGGGATTGTTTTGCACTTTTCGCATCAAAGTACGTTCATCTCTAGGAGACAGAACGCGTCTCCTTCCTGAGCTGTATGAAGGCTGCGTGGTCCCATGGTGTTTAGACTTGCATACTATTGTTTGTACAGATGAACATGGTACCTTCAGGCGTTTGGAAATTGCTCCCAAGGATGAACCAGACTTGTGGAGGTCTACACATTTTTTTTCTGAGGTCTTGGCTGATTTCTTTTGATTTTTCCATGATGTCAAGCAAAGAGGCACTGAGTTTGAAGGTAGGCCTTGAAATACATCCACACGTACACCTCCAATTGACTCAAATGATGTCAATTAGGCTCTCAGAAGCTTCTATAAAGCCATGACATAATTTTCAGGAATTTTCCAAGCTGTTTAATAAAGGCACAGTCAACTTAGTGTATGTAAACTTCTGACCCACTGGAATTGTGATACAGTGAATTAGAAGTTAAATAATCTGTCTGTAAACAATTGTTGTTATGCACAAAGTAGATGTCCTAACAGACTTGCCAAAACTATAGTTTGTTAACAAGAAATTTGTGGAGTTGGTTGAAAAACAAGTTAATGACTCCAACCTAAGTGTATGTAAACTTCAACTTCAACTGTACAGACTTCAACTGTACACTTGTGATAAAAATGTACTGACATTACAAGTAAAGCTGACCTTGAGGACAAAGGTGTTGTCCCTGTCTGGCATCTCCAGTGGCATGGTGGTCCGCACCTCCATGACGGCTGTCAGAGGAACACTCAATTTGGGCTTGGACGACTGGGTCAGAGAAAAATACAAGTTAAAGTTAGCACTGCATCACTGTTAGAAATCTATTTTTCACTGGTAGTTTGACCATAATTCATATAGTTCACTAGTGGCTGACAACTAACTCGAAGTCCTCCTGACTTCAGTGTCTGGAAAGGCTATGTTGATGTTGTTGGAACGATGCGTTGATAATGAAGAGGATGTGCTTTTTTACTGATTGGTTCTACTTTGTGCCTTTCTCACAGTTTGAGATAACCAATCAAAGCTCAAGCCAACTTCTGCACGGACCAGGGAACCTACCTTGGGGGGCACATAGAACTCCAGCAGGAATCCCCCCTCCCCTTCAGTGACCCCTCCTTCTCCTCCTCCTCCTCCTCCTCCTCTCATCCTCCTCAGCAGCAGACGACACTTCTGCCACTGAGCATTGCTGCCCATGCTGTGCGAGTCGTCTGCCACCATGTAACGCAGGGCTCCTTCCCTCTGCACCTCAGCTGGCAGGGGCCTCAGGGCAGCACAGCGGGATCCCCGGGGCATACGCAGCAGGCGGGGACTCCAACACCCTCCCGTATCCCCGTTGAGCCTGCAGCGGGGTTCTGGAGAGGCTCCTCGGCTCCTCTGGAGCATGTCCCGGACCCCGTCCACCACACACAGGCTGACGTTACGTAGGGAGAAGCCCTTCCTAAAGTTGGCCCTGGGGAGGCCCTCAGATAGGTCCTCTGTGCTGCGGGACTGGCCCAGAGTCAGTGTGGAGGGGCCCCTGGGTTTGGGCCGGTGTCGCGGGCTGGGCTTCTGCTTCTCTGGGCTGCCCTCCATCAGAGACCAGGGAGTGGCTGGAGGGCCCAGTGGAATACTGTAGGTGCAAGCAAAACTAACAGTCACCCCCTTAGGACAGCAGGTTGTCAGGGGAACTTCCTCAGGTTTGATTGGCTAAGTCAGCTCGGCCCTAAGCCACACCCAATAATCCTGAGTACAGAACTGAGAGAGTTCCTCCTCACTCAATCCTGCTCTAAGTCCTCCTCAGTGCATTCGGCTGGTGAGATCTGTGGATAGAGAAGGTCAGAAGAGATGAGGGAGCTGAATTCTATTGTAGGATACCCTCATTATTTCATAGTGGATACTCTGGTGTGCTGTTATAGAGACACCTCCATTTTACATCCCCTCCTACCTGATATGACGGCCTATCCTAAAATCCTAATCCTAATCTCAAACAAAAACATGTGACACTCCCTGTCACATGTGGGAGACTGTAACATGATACTCATCCATACCCTAACATCGACAGACTACAATCAATACAAGACTGTGTACCAGTCCAATACAAGCCCTGGTTTGAATATCACTTTCAACTGATAATTTTATATTTAACAAAACCTAAGTTTTTTGGGGAGAAGCAAACTGCAAGTACACCTTATCTGGTTCCTCCCTGACCATTTAGACGCACGCATCACTGCCCTTTGGCAGTGGGGGCCGGGAAGGGAAATATGCAGCTTCAAAGTTTAATGAAGCTTTGAACAGAGAGAAAAAAGATTGGGGAAAAGGATAGGAGGCCCAAGTAGGAGGAAGGCCAGACTAAAACTACTCCTTAACACTGACGTTATACTAACATTTGCTGACTTTCTCGAGAAAGAAAATGACCTATTTGCTATTTCACATTGTCTTCAATGAAGGAGGTCCTAGTCTGTAATTGTACACATGCTGTGCTCTCGTCTGCAGCCTAGCAGATAAGCTGCCAAAATGTGACAAGATTTCTCTCAGGCACAATGGCAGGGGGTTATCACCTAGCACTGAACAGCCACCCTTTGAAATAAGGGCTCAGCAGGAGAGAAATACATAACTCCTTATCTTAAAGATGATCCATAAATATTAAAGAGGTCCAATTAATGGTATCAGGGCCGGGGCTAGATGGGCTAGACGATCAGGCCTGGGCAGCTGGCCGCCTCACATTGAATCAACGTCTCTACTGATTGGACTTTTATGACGAGCGAAGGGAGATTTCAGCCTAATTATCGTCTAATGGCTGTGCCTGTCACGACGAGATGGTCTTTAAAAAATAGGTGGCAAACGCTAGTGAGGGGCCCTGTCATGGGCAGGAGGAGACTACAACCCCCCCACTGTCATTGCCAACCTTGCACAAAACGACAGTTATCACAGAATTCGTCTGTGTTAGCACTTTTATTGTCATTCTGGCAGAGATACAGTTATTCACTGGATATGTGTGGTCGCAAACTCAGTACATTATGATGAGTCTGGAGATTCTCCTGTTATTCGAGGATAAGGGATGCTTTTCAATAGTAGATAGAGCCGCATTCAAACATATTTTATGTAATTATTATGGATGAATAAATAGACAACCCTTCATATCATCCATGTTGATGTTCTTACATTTCGTACAGTTTTTGTTTGGGTTCATTCCCCCAACTCTGTGTGTGTGTGTGTGTGTGTGTGTGTGTGTGTGTGTGTGTGTGTGTGTGTGTGTGTGTGTGTGTGTGTGTGTGTGTGTGTGTGTGTGTGTGTGTGTGTGTGTGTGTGTGTGTGTGTGTGTGTGTGTGTGTGTGTGTGTGTGTGTGTGTGTGTGTGTGTGTGTGTGTTATTGTCACAGTGAACATCCGTCATTATGAGACTGAGGTATGAGTTCGGTTTGATCACTACTTCTATGCTGGTTCCTATGTCTGAATAATGTATGAATACAGTGTCGCCTTCCAGGAAATGTAAATTGTCTGGGAGGAAAAAAACATTATATAGTCACCTGATCAAAGATCCATCATTGGAAGATAACACAGTGAAGTGGAATATTATCATATTGCAAAATGTTACAACAAAATGCATCGTCTCATTGCTTGAGATGCTCATCAAAATTGTCCTCATTCACGCAAGGCCCTGTTCGTGTACCAGTATCCCACTGGGCACAAACTGGTTGAATCAACGTTGTTTCAACGTAATTTGTCAATGTATTGTGGGGTGGAATCTATATGGAAAATACATTGGATTCGAAAAAAAGTCATCAAAGTAAACTGTTAATTTTGAGGGTGACATTTCTACCACACGATGATCATCATGGTAACCAAATGTCAATTTCAAAAACAACGTCAGATCTTCAATGTTATATCCACTATCTGAAAAAAAATCAATAGGCTGGGCAGCACCTCCTATTGGAGAATTGATCTACCTACAACTACTCTTTGATCTCCCATTCACAGTTTAAGCAAGCCCTTCTTAGCTATGATAGTGGTCACAGACTGTTCCCAATGTGCTATCGTGAGAATTATTGTTGAGACAAAGATCTCCACTTAAAAAATGAAATAGATTCACTGTTGCTATCAAAGTCATTCCAAAAGGGTAGGCTTAATAGAGCAAATTAAATGTGACCATACTTTATCATGCATATATCATCAATGATGCTATTTAGGCCTATTTACAATTTGGAACGTCATCATCATCTATTGTTCAAATTCAACCAAGAATTAAACTAAAAATAGACAATACAATACACTTAGGGTTTCAAGCTCTGGTTGATTCAAAATTTTATGATATTCATTGACTTAATGGCTTAGTTCCATTCTTTAACTTTTATTTTTGGTTGAGGTGGAGACGTGAATCCAACATATAATTTGTTAAGTTAATAGGCTATTTATCAAATCAAATCTTATTGGTCACATAAATATATTTAGCAGATGTTATTGTGGGTGTAGCGAAATGCTAGTGTTCCTAGCTCCAAAAAGTACAGTAGTACCTAACAATTCAAATTGTATTTTTGTATTTCAAAAGTGATATTGAATTGTGTTTGGTTGTCAATGCAACCACATATCAACATTTGAAGGAGATGTATCTTGTGCTTAGATAGTTGGAAATTCAACTAACTTTTGACTGTCTTTTTGAGAAGGTGAATGAATATAGGTTGTAAATCTCATTGATCAATGTCTAAACTTAATATTACCCAATTATCCACGTTGAAATAAGGTGATGTGCCCAGTGAGATGTGATTGAATAAGTGAAATCAAGGACCACCCAATGCTTTCATCTATCTGTGATCCCTTAAAGCTACAATCAGGAGTCTGTGTTTCAGTCCAACTGCAGCCTCGCCACTTGGTGTGGAACAGAACAAGCTACATCGTCAGGGAAGGATTTAGGAGGGATGCATTTTTAAGTTAATTTATACAGTGCCAATGGGGGTCGTTTTATTTTTTGTTTAACTTTTTTACTTTAGTTTATTTGGTAAATATTTTCTTAACTCTTCTTGAACTGCACTGTTGGTTAAGGGCTTGTAAGTAAGCATTTCACGGTAAGGTCTACACTGTTGGTTAAAGGCTTGTAAGTAAGCATTTCACGGTAAGGTCTACACTGTTGGTTAAGGGCTTGTAAGTAAGCATTTCACGGTAAGGTCTACACTGTTGGTTAAGGGCTTGTACGTAAGCATTTCACGGTAAGGTCTACACTGTTGGTTAAGGGCTTGTAAGTAAGCATTTCACGGTAAGGTCTACACTGTTGGTTAAGGGCTTGTAAGTAAGCATTTCACGGTAAGGTCTACACTGTTGGTTAAAGGCTTGTAAGTAAGCATTTCACGGTAAGGTCTACACTGTTGGTTAAGGGCTTGTAAGTAAGCATTTCACGGTAAGGTCTACACTGTTGGTTAAGGGCTTGTACGTAAGCATTTCACGGTAAGGTCTACACTGTTGGTTAAGGGCTTGTAAGTAAGCATTTCACGGTAAGGTCTACACTGTTGGTTAAGGGCTTGTAAGTAAGCATTTCACGGTAAGGTCTACACTGTTGGTTAAGGGCTTGTAAGTAAGCATTTCACGGTAAGGTCTACACTGTTGGTTAAGGGCTTGTAAGTAAGCATTTCACGGTAAGGTCTACACTGTTGGTTAAGGGCTTGTAAGTAAGCATTTCACGGTAAGGTCTACACTGTTGGTTAAGGGCTTGTAAGTATGCATTTCACGGTAAGGTCTACACTGTTGGTTAAGGGCTTGTAAGTAAGCATTTCACGGTAAGGTCTACACTGTTGGTTAAGGGCTTGTAAGTATGCATTTCACGGTAAGGTCTACACTGTTGGTTAAGGGCTTGTAAGTATGCATTTCACGGTAAGGTCTACACTGTTGGTTAAGGGCTTGTAAGTAAGCATTTCACGGTAAGGTCTACACTGTTGGTTAAGGGCTTGTAAGTAAGCATTTCACGGTAAGGTCTACACTGTTGGTTAAGGGCTTGTAAGTAAGCATTTCACGGTAAGGTCTACACTGTTGGTTAAGGGCTTGTAAGTAAGCATTTCACGGTAAGGTCTACACTGTTGGTTAAGGGCTTGTAAGTAAGCATTTCACGGTAAGGTCTACACTGTTGGTTAAGGGCTTGTAAGTAAGCATTTCACGGTAAGGTCTACACTGTTGGTTAAGGGCTTGTAAGTAAGCATTTCACGGTAAGGTCTACACTGTTGGTTAAGGGCTTGTAAGTAAGCATTTCACGGTAAGGTCTACACTGTTGGTTAAGGTCTTGTAAGTAAGCATTTCACGGTAAGGTCTACACTGTTGGTTAAGGGCTTGTAAGTAAGCATTTCACGGTAAGGTCTACACTGTTGGTTAAGGGCTTGTAAGTAAGCATTTCACGGTAAGGTCTACACTGTTGGTTAAGGGCTTGTAAGTAAGCATTTCACGGTAAGGTCTACACTGTTGGTTAAGGGCTTGTAAGTAAGCATTTCACGGTAAGGTCTACACTGTTGGTTAAGGGCTTGTAAGTATGCATTTCACGGTAAGGTCTACACTGTTGGTTAACGGGCTTGTAAGTAAGCATTTCACGGTAAGGTCTACACTGTTGGTTAAGGGCTTGTAAGTATGCATTTCACGGTAAGGTCTACACTGTTGGTTAAGGGCTTGTAAGTATGCATTTCACGGTAAGGTCTACACTGTTGGTTAAGGGCTTGTAAGTAAGCATTTCACGGTAAGGTCTACACTGTTGGTTAAGGGCTTGTAAGTAAGCATTTCACGGTAAGGTCTACACTGTTGGTTAAGGGCTTGTAAGTAAGCATTTCACGGTAAGGTCTACACTGTTGGTTAAGGGCTTGTAAGTAAGCATTTCACGGTAAGGTCTACACTGTTGGTTAAGGGCTTGTAAGTAAGCATTTCACGGTAAGGTCTACACTGTTGGTTAAGGGCTTGTAAGTAAGCATTTCACGGTAAGGTCTACACTGTTGGTTAAGGGCTTGTAAGTAAGCATTTCACGGTAAGGTCTACACTGTTGGTTAAGGTCTTGTAAGTAAGCATTTCACGGTAAGGTCTACACTGTTGGTTAAGGGCTTGTAAGTAAGCATTTCACGGTAAGGTCTACACTGTTGGTTAAGGTCTTGTAAGTAAGCATTTCACGGTAAGGTCTACACTGTTGGTTAAGGGCTTGTAAGTAAGCATTTCACGGTAAGGTCTACACTGTTGGTTAAGGGCTTGTAAGTAAGCATTTCACGGTAAGGTCTACACTTGTATTCAACGCATGTGACAAATAAAGTTTGATTTGATGAGTGAGGGTGAGTGAGGGTGAGTGAGTGAGTGAGTGACTAGCCAGATATGGCATTTAAAGCCATTACTAACAGAAGGATAGTGTGAGAAGCTTAACGTGAGAAGGTTAACTGCCAGGTCCTCACTATATGAGCGACAATCTTTGGATTTATGGCTGGTTAATTGGAATTGGGCCAAGGAAAGCAGCTACATGCGTAGGTAAAAATGTAAATTGGTGTGAATCCCAACAACATTAGTCTCTGGTATGGTTTGATTACTTTCTGTGGATTTTAAAACTCAATGCGCAACAGATTAAATTGGAATGTAACTAGGCTTCTAGAATTTTAAAAAGTACAAACTTTCTATCACTCTCATTCCCGCTCTGCTTCCAGTGATACAGTCCAATGCAGATTCTCTTACCAGGTGGTGTTATTTCCGCTTCATAAGACAAATTTAAAGAATCCCATCAACCATTGGCAACAATGCCAATGGGTCCCTAGATACCATTATGCACATTCCATACACTCTCTCTCTGACCTGAGTTAAGATGGCAGATACCCACACAACTTAATGAATCTGTACTCATAGGACCTCAGGACAAAAATATAATTGTTATTCAAACTAACATTTTCACTTCACAGCAGGGGTCTTTAGAGTCTATAATAAATATTCTAATATCTTTTAGATTGTAAACTAGGTGTTTAATATCCACCCAGATCTGAAATGCTCAGCTAATACAACTTCCCCTTCCTCTGTTTTCGAGGAACTTGAGAAGGAATATTGAGTCCTTTTCTCCCCCAAAAAAATCAGCGGAGCACATCCGACATCTTAACATTTAATGAACGGTGTGCCAAACCTGAGACAGTATATAAGGGCACTGAGGGACACTGAGCACATTCCTCTCTAACTTCACTAGTTAGTGTGGAGAAATCCAAAGGGCCCCTCAGCTTTACAAACCATGGACATTCTCTATGGGGAGAGTCCAATTTGGCATCAGTGACTTCTGCCCCTAAATTTCCTGCACATTTCTAGTGCTGTTTCTGTAATATTTTCAGTGACATTTCTGCTAATGACAGTGAGTCAGAGGCCATTTTCTAGGTTCTTTCATGGCAATTCCTATGGCAGTCCATTACCTATACAGTTCTGGTTGGGGAAAAGATAATTAATTTATGTTATTGAGCAGATGATTTTCATGCCGGCAGCACAGTTTGTGTGTGTGTGTGTGTGTGTATTGAGAGGAGAAACATGATCACTCCTGACCAGCGCCCCCTCTCTTATACAACGTTATGCAGAGACAGGAAGTAACTGTAAGTGGCTCAGACCTCTGACACCACTCCACCCACACACAGAAAAGCAGCTGGCCAAACACACACACACACACAAATAAGTGAGCATAACCAAACATGCACGCATGCAATTTCACTAAGCAAACTAAAACTCCCTCACACACACACAACATGTTTTGCACAGAGGGCAGAATTGAACAATCATAAACACAACGTAACTGCATCACCAAAACACACACAGAGAAATATAATTTTCAACAGCATCCAATTAGATACATGGCCAATGTGGCTTTGAGGCAGATCCAAAATCCAATTCATGAATGTAACTTAGGCAAACACTGGCCTGAATGAAACAAAAACATTCCACTCAGATCAAGACGACAAGGCTTTGACCAACATCAATGGCAAAGCCTACCAAACATGTATTGACTGGTAGATGAAGTTCTCATGCATAATATAACAGTAGAGATATGGAATGTTATGGCTTAACTGCCTCTCATATCATATCATCATGACTCTGACATTTTTGTGTCCCAAAGATAAGAGTTATGAAAAACAAAGAGAAGGAGTTTAATTTTGCACATTCATAGAATTGAAGTGAGTCAATCAGAATGTAGCAACTGGAGTGGAATATCTGGAGTGGGGGTTGAACCAGCGACTCTTTGTCAAAACACAACCACACTACCTCCTGTGCCATAAAGACCCAGACCTCTTGGATATCTATGGAATAGGTTGTCTGTTCACACATTTTAGGTGGTGTTATTGATATGCCAAGAAAACAGAATGGATCATGTTCTGCATAAATTCTGTTTTGAATCCGTCCAAATCAGTCCAAAATGAACCATGTTTTAAGGCATAATGAAGCCTTCAAACACTTAAGAAATCCTATATGCTTCAGAAAACATTATTAAGGGAAAATGGTTATGCCAAATGTTCACACTTTATTTTAGTTTTCTGTTTCTAAATGATACATGGAGCATTTAGACCATGTAGTGCTTATGAAGACTTTATAAATCGGCCTATAGCCTTTATAAGTAGTGTGACACCGACTGATGGTGGCTATGTAGTGTCATGGATGGATGATGCATAGACCAACACCGATGAGTTCATAGTAAATTCACCGTTTCACACTCAGTTTACTTTCATATATATTTTTTTTAAACCTAGTCGATATGATTTTCTCTGTTACATGTCCCACAGTTGAACCCTTGAGGGATTCATAATGCGGTTATAGACGCTTCTGAGCGAGTTAATTTGGTGGAGACACTCGCAATATGGAGCGGCACTTCAAAAGCCATACATAAATCAATTGCATTTCCATCGCGAGCTCGAGGACAAAACAGTCGCATATTTAATCAAAATTAAATCAGTCACGTTTTAATCGGTAAAGTAATTACTACCTACAGTATAGGTTATACCGCTAATTAACTCAGATGGGTAATTATAATTAAGTCTATCAATGAACGCTTACCTTATCATCGGCAGTATACTCGCAGCATTGTCTGTCTTTGTCCTCTTATTTAACGAATTACGACAGGTTAGGAAATGGATTATCAATCACAAAAATATCATTTCTATGGAAGCCTATAGCTACTTCAACGTGTCCCCCTTCATCAAAAGTGAACAGACACTAGCGCGCGCCGCACAGCGTGGGTAGTCTGATCAATGCCGCCTTGTTTAAAGGTCCAATGCAGTCATTTTTTAAAATATCAATATCAAATCATTTCTGGGTATCAATTAAGTACCCTACTGTGATTGTTTGAAAATAAAATGGTCAAAAAGAAACAGAAATATCTTCATAGCATGAGCAATTTCTCAAACAAGAATTTTGCTAGGACTGTCTGGGAGTGGTCTGAGTGGGGAGGGGAAAACTGAAAACTAGCTGTTATTGGCAGAGAGTTTAGGAACTCTATTTCCTATTGGTCTATTGACCAATTTACCACCTAGTGATGTCACCAGGCAGGCCAAAACTCAGGTCTTTTCAAACAACTCGCATACTAAAAGGGCATTATCATAATTTTCACAATTTCACAATATTATTCCATCCTCATAGTGTGGAAATATTTATAAAACATAGGAAATCACGTTTTTGACTGCACTGGGCCATTAAAGGAAACAAGATGGAGTTTTGGCTCTAGTCTACATAGCTCAACAAAACCAGAGTTTTAGCCCACTTCCTACTTTCACACATAAATATACACAAAAATGATTACAGATTGTATGTAAGTATTTGAAACCCCTTTACATTCCGAGAAAATTAGTCTACATGTAGCCTCTATTAGACAGAACCTACTTACATGTTTTGGTAAACACAAAGGAAGACCACTTACAATAGTCTTACATTATACATTAGTCACTGTTTCAACTCATAACTCTATTATATTGTCGATAGGCCTTTTCACACTGCTCAATAGATGTAGGATAAAACAGAGTATTGGCATGACAAAGGAATGTCATGTGAAAGAATGCCACAAGTCATTAGGCTATTAGCTCTCCAAAATGGCCTCAGAGACTTTGGGGAAAAAGTATTAACACACACACACACACACACACACACACACACACACACACACACACACACACACACACACACACACACACACACACACACACACACACACACACACACACACACACACACACACACACACACACACACACACACAGGCTAGGGGAGCAAGCCTTCTTACCATTGGATAAACAGCATCCCATCCCATGAGTAGTATGTAGGGGGGAAGGGTGTAGAGGGCAGAGGAGAGGAGCGGGTAATTTAGCCTCTCAGAGAAGGATGTTCCTCTGTCTCACTGGGTCAGCACCGCTTCCTGTTTTAATGTCACAGTGACTTCTGTGAGCTTTGGGCTCTTCAACACAGTTGAGCACAGCCTCATACACTGTGCTCTCCACAGAGCAATAGATTGTGCTAATGACCTCAGAGCTGAACCTCAGTAATGGGGAAGACATTAATCGGACACTAAACAGTGCTGTACATCCAACAGCAACGCTCTGTCAGCAGGGAAACCAATTCCACTGGCTATTTTTATCCACGCGCGGCAGATCATATCACATATTACTTAGGGAATGGAGAAGCGCAAAACAGCAGAATACAGGGCAGAACATTGGGGTATAGAGCAAGGACCTCTGCTAAGATCATGTGGTAATCAACACAAGCCCTTCATTCAAAGATGGTAAAAGAAGACAATTGATCGCTGAGATCCATTTGGTCTATTTTGATGAGAACCAGCAGCCAAATTAATGTCCCTTCATTGGATAATGAAGGATCACTTGATTTGACTTGAGCATCAATCTGCTGAACTGAAAGGGAATGTGGACTGTTGAGGATCTGACAAGGCACCAAGCCTACAGTCATGTTTTCTCAACCATTCTAACCTAAACTGTGGAGCATGGTTGTGACAGGTATGGCGGACAGCAAAGGTTGCGTGCTGAAGAGCCCAGACTGACATGGAGTGATAAAGCCACCAGTGGACTGACACGCGATGAAGAAACAAAGAAGAGTGGAGGAAGGGAAAAAAGGAAGTCAGAGAGACCAAGGGAGAGCTGGGGGCCTGAGAGCAGAGGCCCTATCGGAGCTGAGATCTCCTCCCGCATCCAGCACAGTCTGACAGTCGTCCAAAAAGGTAACACAGTCCACATTACGCAGTACCCTGTCTCAACACAATCTCAACACAATCTCAACCTTGTCCAATCTACCCCTTGGCATCATCGGCAGCATCTGGACTAAATTGATCCTCCCACCATACAGCTTACATCATACAGCACATCAAGACTAATGTAATCAAGACTAATGTTATATCGTTCACAGTACTGTAGTAAAAGATTAGAGAAGAAACCCCTCGGAACCAAAACTGCAGTGGGTGTTTCCTATGTAGCTACATAAAACCTTCAACTTCTATTTTTATAGAGCACCAATGTGTTGAAGTCAATGTTTTGTGAAAGGTCCCTGTAAAACAAGTCAATAAGCAGTTTAGGAGATCCAGATCACAGAGCAGCCCAGCCTCCCAACTTCAGCCATGTTATCAGCATCAAGCATGCTTTGCCAGTTGGGCAGAATAATTACTCCAAGCTGTCTCCACTTACGGGCACAGGAACACCACATGAGAGGGTTCAGTGCAGAGGCAGACATGCACCCACGCACACGCACATGCACATGCACAAACACCCACACGCACACGCACTCCTGCCCCCAGCCACAAAGGCTTTGAAGTTGAACGTTGCTATGATAATAACTTACTTCCCATATGCCAATCTTGTGTTATTAGCTGCGTGGCTGTCATTATGTGGCCTGCCTGTGAGATCGACCTGGCACACTAGGCTGGGTATCATTAACCCTTTGTGTTGCCTTGCCAATGTGTGTCCACACACCAGATGGAGGTCAGTCAGACAGAGATCTGGCAAAGAGACCAACTGACAGACTCTGTCAAAGACAATCATGATGCAAATAGAGGATGCATGGTGAAAGGCAGAAAATAAAAGAGCCCGGGGGTCACTGCTTGTTTCTGTGTGTACGTATCAGAGGAGAGGACTGCTGATGGTGAAGTCATAAAGAAGTGAACAGTACATACAGGCTACATTGAGGCCTGCCATTGTGCCGCCCGATCTTCAGGCACCACCCATCATTGTTTGATTAGACATGGCTACAACACCGTCACGGGCATGAGGTTTATTGGGTGGCCTTTGTCACATGCTGTGGCTGAAGCCAAACTGCCTTGCCGAGGAATCAGGGTGGTGTGTTCTAAAGACATCATATGGCGTCATTGGTGAGGTAAGTTCTCACTTCTCAGCATGGCATTTTCACATTGTACTGTTCCCATGGAAACGACAAAGTACGCTCCAAAAGGGCGAGCTGTGACCAAGTGCGTGTATGCTGGGAAGCCGAGGAGATGCTATGAATCCTGGCAACAGAAAAGAAGAGGATTGACATGTTATAATTGAATTGGAAGAATTTGAACATCAATACAATACGTACTTCAGAAAACCCAGGTGCAACAAACCGAATAGATAAGGATTGCCATGTTGCAATTGAATTGGAACCCACTGAACATGTAAGAAAACAATCAAATATGCACCTCGGAAAACACTGTTGCAAAAAACAGAGATGGTGAGCATTGGAGAACACATGGCAGACCACTGAATGAAAGAGAAACTTCCATAAAGCCCTACAATCAGTGCAATCAGAAAGTATTCAGACTCCCTTGACTTTTTCCACATTTTGTTACGTTACAGCCGTATTCTGAAATTGATTAAATAAACACAAATTCTCAATCTACACACAATACCCCATAATGACAAAGCGAAAATGGGTTTTTAGAAATGTTTTCAAATGTATTTCAAATAAAAAATAGAAATGGCTTATTTACATAAATGAAATTGATTGGACATGACTTGGAAAAGCACAAACCTGCCTATATAAGTCCCACAGTTGACAGTGAATGTCAGAGCAAAACCTAAGCAATGAGGTTGAAGGAATTGTCCGTAGAGCTCCGAGACAGGATTGTGTCGAGGCACAGATCTGGGGAAGGATACCAAAAAAGTTCTGCAACATTGAAGGTCCCCAAGAACACAGTTGTCACGCCTTGGTCATTGTATCTTGTGTTTTTGTTATATGTTTGGGTAGGCCAGGGTGTGACATGGGTTTATATGTTGTATTTCGTATTGGGGTTTGTATTAATTAGGAGTGTGTATTAGTAGGGGTGTGTCTAGTTAGGCTTGGCTGCCTGAGGCGATTCCTAATTGGAGTCAGCTGATTCTAGTTGTCTCGGATTGGGAACCGTATTTAGGTAGCCTGTGTGCGCGTTGTATTTCGTGGGTGATTGTACCTGTCTTAGTGTTTGTTCACCAGATAGGCTGTATTAGTTTCATTCAGTTTGTTGTTTTCTTCTTCCGTTATTTCATGTACCGTATTAGCTTCATTAAAAGTCATGAGTAACCTACACGCTGCATTTCGGTCTGACTTTCTACAAACAACAGACGAAGATCATTACAACAGTGGACTTCATCATTCTTAAATGGAAGAAGTCTGGAACCACCAAGACTCTTCCTAGAGCTGGCTGCCCTGCTAAACTGAGCAATTAGGTGAGAAGGGCCTTGTTCAGGGAGGTGACCAAGAACCAAAGGGTCTCTCTGACAGAGCTTCAGAGTTCCTCTGTGGAGATGGGAGAACCTTCCAGAAGGACAACCATATCTGCTGCACTCCACCAATCAGGCCTTTATGGTCGAGTGGCCAGATGGAAGTCACTCCTCAGTAAAAGGAACATGACAGCCCGCTTGGAGTTCGCCAAAAGGCACCTAAAGGACTCAGACCATGAGAAACAAGATTCTCTGGTCTGATGAAACCAAGATTCTCTTTAGCCTGAATGCCAATAGTCACGCCTGGAAGAAACCTGGCACCATCCCTACGGTGAAGCACAGTGGTGGCAGCATCATGCTGTGGGGATATTTTTCAGGGGCAGGGACTGGGAGACTAGTCAGGATCAAAAGATGAATGGAGCAAAGTACAGATAGATCATTGATGAAAACCTGCTCAGGACCTCAAACTAGGACGAAGGTTCACCTTCCAACAGGACAACGACCCTAAGCACACAGCCAAGACAATGCAGGAGTGGCTTCGGGACAAGTCTCTGAATGTCCTTGAGTGTCCCAGCCAGAGCCCGGACTTGAACCCGATCGAACATCACGTGAGAGACCTGAAAATAGCTGTGCAGCAACTCTCCCTATCCAACCTGACCGAGCTTGAGAGAATCTGCAGAGAGGAATGGGAGAAACTCCCAAAATACAGGTGTGCCCAAGAAGACTTGAGGCTGTAATCACTTCCAAAGCTGCTTCAATAAAGTACTGAGTAAAGGGTCTGAATACTTATGTAAAATGTGATCATTTGCGGTTTTTATTTTATACATTTGTAAAGAAATATATATTTTGGCTCTGTTTTTGCTTTGTCGTTATCGGCTATTGTGTGTAGATTGATGAGGGATATAAACCATTTAATCCATTTTAGAATAAGGCTGTAACATAACAAAATGAGGGGAAAAATGACCGGGTTCTGAATACTTTCCGAATGCGCTGTACTGTAGATCCTCTATATATAGATCCTCTATTTACCCTCAAACATGTGTCACTGTACTGCATATATGGACAGATATTGCACAGCACAAGTCTGAGTTATATCCTCACACATGTTCAACAGAGATTAATATAAATGTAACAAATGTATCAATGTTGTGCAGAGGCTAAACAGAAAGTTAACCCCGGATTTTTTGTCGTCTGTATTTGCCTGGGGAGCTAGTGGGGCCAATGTGAGGAAAGCTGCTATTTTTATCTCTTATGGGAACATTGGGGGAGCTTTATGTTGTTTGTTGATACTAATCAAAATTTGTTCAGGATTCTGTCAAACAAATCAGCTCCGAGTCCAATTTGAACAAATATCCATGACAAGATATTACAAGATATATGGCCTCAAAAGATTAAAACATATTTTAAGAGTTCCATTGTGACATTAATATTTTGGCTCAAGAAGTTTATCATCAGATTATGAGGCAAAAGGAGATCAACTAGGTCTTTCAGAAATTTCTCTTGATTTGTGGACTTTTACATTTTCAGCTCTCAACTATACAACCGGTGGGAGACAAAGCAAAGTGAATGCATCATATAAATTCAGCAAAAAAAGAAACGTGCCTTGTTCAGGATCCTGTCTTTCAAAGATAATTCATAAAAATCCAATTAACTTCACACAGATCTTCATTGTAAAGGGTTTAAACACTGTTTCCCATCAATGAACCATAAACACTTAATGAACATGCAGAAGAAAAAAAAGAAAAAGAAGAAAAAGAAAGATGTCCAGGGTCCCTGCTCATCTGCGTGAACGTGCCTAAGGCATGCTGCAAGGAGGCACGAGGACTGCAGATGTGGACAGGGCAATGAATTGCAATACTGTGAGACGTATTGTGAGACGCCTAAGACAGTGCTATAGGGAGACAGGACGGACAGCTGATTGTCCTCGCAGTGGCAGACCACGTGTAACAACACCTGCACAGGATCGGTACACCCGAACATCACACCTGCGGGACAGGTACAGGATAGCAACAACAACTGCCTGAGTTACACCAGGAACACACAATCTCTCCATCAGTGCACAGACTCTCCGCAATATCAAATCAAATCAAATCAAATTTATTTATATAGCCCTTCGTACATCAGCTGATATCTCAAAGTGCTGTACAGAAACCCAGCCTAAAACCCCAAACAGCAAACAATGCAGGTGTAAAAGCACGGTGGCTAGGAAAAACTCCCTAGAAAGGCCAATAGGCTGAGAGAGGCTGGAATGAGGGCTTGTAGGCTTGAGGGCTTGTAGGCCTGTTGTAAGGCAGGTCCTCACCAGACATCACTGGCAACAACGTCGTCTATGGACGTCGCCGAGTCGCGGTTTTGTCTCACCAGGGGTGATGGTTTATCTTCGAAGGAATGAGTGTTACACTGAGGCCTGTACTCTGGAGCGGGATCGATTTGGAGGTGGAGGGTCTGTCTTGGTCTGGGGGCGGTGTGTCACAGCATCATCGGACTGAGTTTGTTGTCCTTGTAGGCAATCTTAACTCTGTGCGTTAGTGGGAAGACATCCTCTTCCCTCATGTGGTATCCTTCCTGCAGGCTCATCCTGACATGACCCTCCAGCATGACAATGCCACCAGCCATACTGCTCGTTCTTGTGTGCGATTTCCTGCAAGACAGGACTGTCAGTGTTCTGCCATGGCTAGCGAAGAGCGAAGAGCCCATTCCCCCAGAAATGTCCACGAACCCGCAGGTGCCTTGGTGGAAGAGTGGGGTAACATCTCACAGCAAGAACTGGCAAATCTGGTGCAGTCCATGAGGAGATGCACTGCAGTACTTGATGCAGCCGATGGCCACACCAGATACTGACTGTTACTTTTGATTTTGAGCCCCCCTTTGTTCAGGGACACATTATTCCATTTCTGTTAGTCACATGTCTGTGGAACTTGTTCAGTTTATGTCTCAGTTGTTGAATCTTATGTTCATACAATTATTTACATATGTTAAATTTGCTGAAAATAAACGCAGTTGATTTATGAAAATAATTTAACAACTGTGTGACAGTAACCAGGTTTCCATCCAACCATTTCATGCTGTTGAATTACCTGTCGCATTAAAAAAGTCACGAAGATGGGAAAATGAAATTCCTGTACAATTTTATAAATACCGACATTCGATATAGTGGGTTATTTTTTAGTCGGTCAAATGAATTAGGAAAGTAATTTCTGTGGAAACGCCTTTATGATATCGAAGTTAACTTGATGTCACGCGATGATATGTTGTGGGAAAGCAAAACCATGCAGTTTATTAGGCTACAGATTAAATAAATTATGATGAACTTCACAGGGTGGGTGGTGAGTGTGCAAGGTGATGAGTTTGACGCTCCTTTCCAATAAATATCGAAGGTCTTATTCTGGTGACATGATGATCGATGCTTGGCTGCCGTTTGACAAATACAAATATCGTTCTTGCCCATAATAATCTGATAATATAGGTAGGTTCTCCGCACTGTATATGCAAATTGTTGGCAAGAGCGCATGTGCCAAGACCAGTGGGCACATGCTATTAATGCAACGGATTTAGTGACAAAACCAGCAGTAGAGTTGAAAAAGCGATGGAAACGCATTTCGCCTTTTATATGCACTATGTCATCAAGCACACCCGTTTATCCGTAAAAAGTCAGTTTGATGGAAACATCTCTGGTGGGAAAATACGCATTTTGTTTTATGCCGATTTTATAGTATTCGCATGAAAATGTGCCGTAAATTGGATGGAAACCAAGCTAATGAGAATAATCCTGAAATTGTACTACAGTGCTCTCTGCTGGCTGCATATTGAATGATCAAGCCAGCTCAACCTCAGCCTTCACTGATATAGTATGTTGTGTTGGTGTATAACATAATTGCTTTAGACCTACTACCTGTTGCCTTTGAATGAACACAATGATTCCCAGTGACCAAATCCATGCTATTATGATGGCTACTACAGACTACTTAATATATTTTGTTATCAACTTACCTGTGTTTTCATGATATTACAGACCTACAGTGTACCTACTAAGTTGATATTTGGTACAATGAAACAAACTGTTTCGATGTAGAGTGAAAAAAAGGCAACACCATACAGTTTTGAAAGTGTGTGGTAAAGACAAAACTTTACAAGCTGATCCAAGGACAGATTTCCAAACAATTGGTTGGGAATGAGCTTACAGTGTGGCAAAAAAGTATTTAGTCAGCCACCAATTGTGCAAGTTCTCCCACTTAAAAAGACGAGAGAGGCCTGTAATTTTCATCATAGGTACACGTCAACTATGACAGAGACAATGAGAAGAAAAAAATACTGAAAATCACATTGTAGGATTTTTAATGAATTTATTTGCAAATTATAGTGGAAAATAAGTATTTGGTCACCTACAAACAAGCAAGATTTCTGGCTCTCACAGACCTGTAACTTCTTCTTTGAGAGGCTCCTCTGTCCTCCACTCGTTACCTGTATTAATGGCACCTGTTTGAACTTGTTGTCAGTATAAAAGACACCTGTCCATACCCTCAAACAGTCACACTCCAAACTCCACTATGGCCAAGACCAAAGAGCTGTCAAAGGACACCAGAAACAAAATTGTAGACCTGCACCAGGCTGGGAAAACTGAATCTGCAATAGGTAAGCAGCTTGTTTTGAAGAAATCAACTGTTGGAGCAATTATTAGGAAATGGAAGCCATACAAGACCACTGACAATCTCCCTCGATCTGGGGCTAAACGCAAGATCGCACCCCGTGGGGTCAAAATGATCACAAGAACGGTGAGCAAAATCCCAGAACCACACGGGGGGACCTAGTGAATGACCTGCAGAGAGCTGGGACCAAAGTAACAAAGCCTACCATCAGTAACACACTACGCCGCCAGGAACTCAAATCCTGCAGTGCCAGACGTGTCCCCCTGCTTAAGCCAGTACATGTCCAGGCCCGTCTGAAGTTTGCTAGAGAGCATTTGGATGATCCAGAAGAAGATTGGGAGAATGTCATATAAACCAAAATATAACTTTTTGGTAAAAACTCAACTCGTCGTGTTTGAAGGACAAAGAATGCTGAAAACGCATCCAAAGAACACCATACCTATTGTGAAGCATGGGGGTGGAAACCTCATGCTTTGGGGCTGTTTTTCTGCAAAGGGACCAGGACGACTGATCCGTGTAAAGGAAAGAATGAATGGGGCCATGTATCGTGAGATTTTGAGTGAAAACCTCCTTCCATCAGCAAGGGCATTGAAGATGAAACGTGGCTGGGTCTTTCAGCATGACAATGATCCCAAACACACCGTCCGGGCAATGAAGGAGTGGCTTCGTAAGAAGCATTTCAAGGTCCTGGAGTGGCTAGCCAGTCTCCAGATCTCAACCCCATAGAAAATCTTTGGAGGGAGTTGAAAGTCCATGTTGCCCAGCAACAGCCCCAAAACATCACTGCTCGAGAGGAGATCTGCATGGAGGAATGGGCCAAAATACCAGCAACAGTGTGTGAAAACCTTGTGAAGACTTACAGAAAACATTTGACCTCTGTTATTGCCAACAAAGGGTATATAACAAAGTATTGAGATAATACTGATTGAGACCTCATCCGTTTGCCGAAACCGATCCCTATGTAACTTTCAGAATGGCAGATTTTTACCTTGTCAGCTCGGGGATTTGATGGGAAGTGCTAGATATTGTTGAAGGGTCTTCAAGAGGCTCTATGAATAATCCAGCAGTCTTTAGACTACTTCCTGTATTTGGAGACCCTCAACACCATCTCCTGTCGTCTAGAGACCCATAGGACCAGGAGAGGAGGAATAGGTCAAGGGTCACCAAGGCTCATTAAGCACATCACAGATGCTACTTCCTGTGTTGTTGGGAAACAGATGGTTGAGTTACATATGAAGGACTACACATGTACCATTAGTAACTCATGTGTAACATACTGTGCAATAAGCTGAGGTCACAGTCAGTTTTATTGCGTATAGTTTCTAGGGTGGAAAACTGTGGAGTTTTAAAACTAAATATGCCAAGTAGACTATTTGGAAACACCTTATGTAGGTTCAGTCAAACCCCTCACATGACATGGGACCATGTCTATGTTTCCTCAGCCCCTTTAACCTATGTTCCTTCAGCCCCATATTCCCCCAGTTCCCTCAGCCCCATGTTCCCTCTGTTCCTTCAGCCCCATGTTCCCTCAGTTCCCTCAGCCCCATGTTCCCTCAGCCCATGTCCCCTCAGGTCCCTTAGCCCCCTTACCCTATGTTCCTTCAGCCCCATGTTCCCTCAGTTCCCTCAGCCCCATGTTCCTTCAGCCCCATGTTCCCTCAGTCCCATGTTCCCTCAGCCCCATGTTCCCTCTGTTCCCTCAGCCCCATGTTCCCTTTGTTCCCTCAGCCCCATGTTCCCTTTGTTCCCTCAGCCCCATGTTCCCTTTGTTCCCTCAGCCCCATGTTCCCTTTAGTTACCTCAGCCCATGTTCCCTCAGCCCATGTTCCTTCAGTTCCCTCAGCACATGTTCCCTTTAGTTACCTCAGCCCATGTTCCCTCAGCTCATGCTCCCTCAGCCCCATGTTCCCTCAGCCCCATGTTCCCTTTGTTCCCTCAGCCCCATGTTCCCTTTGTTCTCTCAGCCCCATGTTCCCTTTGTTCCCTCAGCCCCATGTTCCCTTTGTTCCCTCAGCAGCCCATGTTCCCTTTGTTCCCTCAGCCCCATGTTCCCTTTGTTCCCTCTGTTCCCTCAGCCCCATGTTCCCTCTGTTCCCTAGCCCCATGTTCCCTCTGTTCCCTCAGCCCCATGTTCCCTGTCTGTTCCCTCAGCCCCATGTTCCCCCTCTGTTCCAGCCCCCCTCCCAGTTCCCCAGCCCCATGTTCCCCTCATCCCCATTCCCTCAGCCCCATGTTCCCTCTGTTCCCTCAGCCCCATGTGTTCCATCAGCTCTGTTCCCCCATCAGCCCCATGTTCCCTCTGTTCCCTCAGCCCCATGTTCCCTTTGTTCCCTCAGCCCCATGTTCCCTTTGTTCCCTCAGCCCCATGTTCCCTCTGTTCCCTCAGCCCCATGTTCCCTCTGTTCCCTCAGCCCCATGTTCCCTTTGTTCCCTCAGCCCCATGTTCCCTCTGTTCCCTCAGCCCCATGTTCCCTCTGTTCCCTCAGCCCCATGTTCCCTTTGTTCCCTCAGCCCCATGTTCCCTTTGTTCCCTCAGCCCCATGTTCCCTCTGTTCCCTCAGCCCCATGTTCCCTCAGCCCCATGTTCCCTCAGCCCCATGTTCCCTCTGTTCCCTCAGCCCCATGTTCCCTCTGTTCCCTCAGCACCATGTTCCCTCTGTTCCCTCAGCACCATGTTCCCTCTGTTCCCCCAGCCCCATGTTCCCTCAGCCCATGTCCCCTCTGTTCCCTCAGCCCATGTCCCCTCAGGTCCCTCAGCCCCTTACCCTATTTTCCCTCATCCCGACATTCCCTCAGCCCCCCTACCCAGTTCCCTCAGCACCATATTCTCTCAGTTCCCTCATCCCCATGTGCCCTCAATTCCCTCAGCCCATGTTCCATCAGCTCCCTCAGCCCATGTTCCTTCAGTTCCCTCAGCACATGTTCCCTTTAGTTACCTCAGCCCATGTTCCCTCAGCCCCATGTTCCCTCAGCCCCTTGTTCCCTTTGTTCCCTCAGCCCCATGTTCCCTTTGTTCCCTCAGCCCCATGTTCCCTTTGTTCCCTCAGCCCCATGTTCCCTTTGTTCTCTCAGCCCCATGTTCCCTTTGTTCCCTCAGCCCCATGTTCCCTTTGTTCCCTCAGCCCCATGTTCACTTTGTTCCCTCAGCCCCATGATCCCTTTGTTCCCTCAGCCCCATGATCCCTTTGTTCCCTCAGCCCCATGATCCCTTTGTTCCCTCAGCCCCATGATCCCTCTGTTCCCTCAGCACCATGTTCCCTCTGTTCCCTCAGCACCATGTTCCCTCTGTTCCCTCAGCACCATGTTCCCTCTGTTCCCTCAGCACCATGTTCCCTCTGTTCCCTCAGCCCCATGTTCCCTCTGTTCCCTCAGCCCCATGTCCCTTCTGTTCCCTCAGCCCATGTCCCCTCAGGTCCCTCAGCCCCCTTACCCCTCATCCCGACGTTCCCTCAGCCCCCCTACCCAGTTCCCCACATTACCATATTCCCTCAGTTCCCTCAGCCCCATGTGCCCTCAATTCCCTCATCCCCATGTGTACTCAGTTCCCTCAGCCCATGTTCCATCATCTCCCTCAGCCCATGTTCCTTCAGTTCCCTCAGCACATGTTCCCTTTAGTTACCTCAGCCCATGTTCCCTCAGCTCATGCTCCCTCAGCCCCATGTTCCGTCGGTTCCCTCAGCCCTCAGTTCCCTCAGCCCCATGTGCCCTCAGTTCCATGTGCCCTCAGCCCCATGTGCCCTCAGCCCCATGTGCCCTCAGTTCCCCCCAGCCCATGTTCCCTGAGCCCATGTTCACTCAGTTCCATCAGCCCATGTTCCCTCAGCCCCCTCAGCCCCATGTTCCTTCAGTTTTCTCATCCCCATGTTACCTCAGTTCCCCCAGCCCATGTTCCCTCAGTTCCCCCAGCCCATGTTCCCTCAGTTCCCCCAGCCCATGTTCCCCCAGCCCATGTTCCCTCGGTTCCCTCAGCCCATGTTCCCTCGGTTCCCTCAGCCCATGTTCCCTCGGTTCCCTCAGCCCATGTTCCCCCCTCAGCCCATGTTCCCTCGGTTCCCTCAGCCCATGTTCCCTCGGTTCCCTCAGCCCATGTTCCCTCAGCCCCATGTTCCCTCAGTTCCCTCAGTCCCATGTTCCCTCAGTTCCCTCAGTCCCATGTTCCCTCAGTTCCCTCAGCCCCATGTTCCCTCAGTTCCCTCAGTCCCATGTTCCCTCAGTTCCCTCAGTCCCATGTTCCCTCAGTTCCCTCAGCCCCATGTTTCCTCAGTTCCCTCAGCCCCATGTTTCCTCAGCCCCATAGTCCTTCAGTTTTACCTTCTAAACTAGGGGTCGGCAATCCAAATGAGAGAAAGATACATTTTTCAACTTCTGGTCACAGGTCACCAATGATTCAATGCTTCACTGGGTCCTAAGCCATTTAATTGTGCATATTTGAGCCAAACCTTTAAAAAAATACTTGAGTAGATGCTGAGATACGTATTTTTTAATCTCAGAAAATCCAATTAAGACTGCTGGAATATTGACAAAAGGTCAAGGCAATAGTGATTGACCATAATTAAGTACGTTAGCATTTTCTACTTTATAGCAATAAGCATTTGTGTCAATTTTGCCAAAGTCTGAGGCAAAGAGCAATGTGCAGCTCTAACTGCCACATATAAATGGAACTGCCAAAATAAAGAAACACCAACATAAAGTGTCTTAATAGGGTGTTGGGCCACGAGCCGCCAGAACAGCTTCAATGCATCTTGACATAGATTCTACTGGTGTCTGGAACTCTATTTGACGGATGTGACACCAGTCTTCCATGAGAACTTATATCATTCGTTTTTTGAAAACGCTGTCTCAGGCGGCGCTCCAGAATCTCCCACAAGTGTTCAATTGGGTTGAGATCTGGTGACTGAGACACCAGACACACAACTTTTAAACCCCATATTCTCCTTTATTACACTCTTTCAACTTTTAAAACCCCTATTCCACTCTTTCATATTCACTGAGATATCTTCTTCTAGACATGGTTAGCCAAAATAATAATGACCATAAGCATGATGGGATGTTATTTGCTTAATTAACTAAAGAACCACACCTGTGTTGGAGCACCTGCTTTAAATATGTTTTGTATTCCTCATATACTCAAGTGTTTCCAGCTGGCTGGTTAACACTGGGTTAAACTGATTAAGAAGTTAACGGCAGAGGCAACACGATAACTGGCCTTCTCTTAGCGAGAAGTAAATTATATTTGTACATGAGCTATATACGCTATCCTTATATTCTTGATCCTAGTGATTTCGGACTGTGTAAAACAGTCTGGAATAAAAACAATGTGTGTGGGTGGAGAGAGGATTGGTTTTACAGGTTTACTCACTCTAGATTGTCAGTACTGCACGTCTTCTTTGCTATCGTGCCACGGCTGTGTCAGTGTCGATTGTAAGTAAAATGTGTGTATCCCTTCAAATCGAATAACATGTTATTGGTCACCTACACATGGTTAGCAGATGTTATTGCGAGTGTAGCGAAATGCTTCTAGTTCTGACAGTGCAGCTATATTTAACAGTAATATCTAACAATTCCACAACAAATACCTAATACACACAAATCTAAGTAAAGGAATGGAATAAGAATATTGAAGTCGGAAGTTTACATACACTTAGGTTGGAGTCATTAAAACTTGTTTTTCAACCACTCCACAAATTTCTTGTTAACAAACTAGTTTTGGCAAGTCGGTTAGGACATCTACTCTGTGCATGACAAGTAATTTTTTCTAACAATTGTTTGCAGACAGATTATTTCACATATAATTCACTGTATCACAATTCCAGTGGGTCAGAAGTTTATATACACTAAGTTGACTGTGCCTTTAAAAACCTTGGAAAATTCCAGAAAATTATGTCATGGCTTTAGAAGCTTCTGATTGGCTAATTGACATAATTTGAGTCAATTGGAGGTGTACCTGTGGATGTATTCCAAGGCCTACCTTCAAACTTAGTGGCTCCTTGCTAGAAATCATTGGAAAATCAAAAGAAATCAGCCAAGACCTCAGGAATAAAAAACTGTAGACCTCCACAAGTCTGGTTCATCCTTGGGAGCAATTTCCAAACGCCTGAAGGTACCACATTCATCTGTACAAACAACAGTACGAAAGTATAAACACCATGGGACCACGCAGCCGTCATACCGTTCAGGAAGGAGACTCGTTCTGTCTCCTAGAGATGAACATACTTTGGTGCGAAAAGTGCAAATCAATCCCAGAACAACAGCAAAGGACCTTGCGAAGATGCTGGAGAAAACGTGTACAAAAGTATCTATATCCACAATAAAAACAAGTCCTATATCGACATAACCTGAAAGGCTGCTTAGTAAGAAAGCAGCCACTGCTCCAAAACCTCCATAAAAAAACAGACTACGGTTTACAACTGCACATGGGGACAAAGATTGTACTTTTTGGAAAATGTCCTCTGGTCTGATGAAACAAAATAGAACTGTTTGGCCATATTGACCATCGTTATGTTTGGAGGAAAAAGGGGGAGGCTTGCAAGCCGAAGAACACCATCCCAACCGTAAAGCACGGGGTTGGAAGCAAGCATCATGTTGTGGGGATGCTTTGCTGCAGGAGGGACTGGTGCACTTCACAAAATAGATGGCATTATGAGGCGGGAAAATTGTGTGGATATATTGAAGCGACATCTCAAGACATCAGTCAGGAAGTTAAAGCTTGGTCGCAAATGGGTTTTCCAATGACCCTAAGCGTACTTCCAAAGTTGTTGACATTGAGTAAGAGGTTATTTTCCTGACACCACACTCCGAGAGCCCTCACCTCCTCCCTGTAGGCTGTCTCGTCGTTGTTGGTAATCAAGTCTACTACTGTTGTGTCGTCTGCAAACTTGATGATTGAGTTGGAGGTGTGCATGGCCCGGGTGAAGAGGGAGCACAGGAGCACAGAAGAGGGAGCATGCACCATTGTGGGGCCCCAGTGTTGAGGATCAGCGAAGTGGAGATGTTGTTTCCTACCTTCACCACCCGGAGGCGGCCCGTCAGAAAGTCCAGGACGCAATTGCACAGGTCGGGGTTGAGACCCAGGGCCTCAAGCTTAATGATGAGCTTGGAGGGTACTCTGGTGTTGAATACTGAGCTATAGTCAATGAACAGCATTCTTACATAGGTATTCCTCTTGTCCAGATGGGATAGGGCAGTGTGCAGTGTTAAGGCTGTCCGTTGTCTCCATATCTAAACGAAATTCTAGCTATTCAAATTAGATCCAACAAGAACATCAAGGAGTTAGAAATCCAGGAGTTGCAAGTTTCTTCTTAAGTCTGGATCCCTGCACCGTCTCAATGTAGATCTGGATCACTTTTATAGTCGCTGGACTAAAACCTAATTAAGACAAGTGTAATATATTGCGTATTGGATCATTAAAAGACAATGTTTACACTACCTTATAGTTTACCACAGGGGTTCAACTTTGGTTTTAGAAGTCGGGGGAGGGGGGGAGAGATATTTTTTTAAATGTTTTTTTATCCAGTTGGATAAACTCTTCAAACCGCCGACCAGACTGCTCGGTGGGGCCCTAAATCACACCGTCGCCTGATTTTGTATCCATGACAGTGAAAGTTGCGCCCCTGGTTTACCAATTAAATAGACAGATTGTGAAGTAGACATACTTGGTATTCATATCTCAAAACATAAATGAACTTACCGCAACCAACTTCAATAGAAGGTTTCCAAAAATAGATAAGATTCTGCAACCACGGAGAGGTAAATACCTGTCTATTTATGGAATTTGATTAACTCCAATAATAGTTTACTTACTAAAGGCACTGCCTACTCCAGATGACTAGTTTTTAAAAATCATATGAGCAAAAAAATATTGGAATGCAAAGCCAGACAAAATTAAAGATGCCTATTTATAATGAATATGAGTTTAGGGGGCTAAATTATTAAATAATAAATCATTAAACCTCTCACTAAAAGCTTCACTCATACATAAATTACACTTCAACCCAAAATGGTTCTCCAGTAGATTATTAATAAAGGATCATACTTCGTTCAAATAGTGTCTTTTTGCCTTTATACAGAGCGGCAGGTAGCCTAGTGGTTAGAGCGTTGGGCCAGTTCCATTCATCAAGGATGATGAACGGAAGGAAACAGGATGCACCTGAGCTCAATTTCGATTCTCATAGCAAAGGGTCTGAATACTTATGTAAATAAGGTAATAATAAAAAATAAAAAAAACATTTGTAAAAATGTCTAAACACCTGTTTTCACTTTCATTGTGGGATATTTTGTGTAGATTGATGAGAAACATTTTTTATTTAATCAATTTTAGAATTACAAATTGTGGAAAAAGTCGAGGGGTCTGAATACTTTCCGAATGCACTGTATGTAAAACTGTTTACACTTGTTAATAACATGGAACAGACCGAACAACGACAAGGAGTAATATTATAGCAAAAAAAGACACCACACCAACTTTGTGTTTGTATAAAAGATATTTACTTCAATTATCACACCTAGGGTGCTAGTGAATAATAATAACAATAATAATAACAACAATAATACATTGTGAGTTTCATACAGTGATATTGCCTCTCCATATTCTATAGGGACTGTCTTACAGTGCTGAGAACAGACTACATGACTTAAATGACCAAATAAAAAGGAACCAGATGAAAACAACAAACGAGAGAACAACTGAAACGGGAAGAGATACATGTTTTTCTGTGAAGGAAGAGTCACCCTCTCATTGCCAATGATCATGCGGCCTAGAATCACGCCATAGAAAAATATATCAGCGGACAGCAACTAGCTAAACCTCTCTCTGGACTGAAGAGGGGGAGGAAGAGCACCGTTGTGGCCAGTGATAGTGACAAGGACTCTGCTAAAAGTAGTTTCCACCTGAGCTTTGAGAGAGACAATTAGACCAGCTGAGATGGAGGGAGGTTTCCTCACTTCAAAAGCAGTCAGTAAAAAGAGAGGACACAAACTAAAAGAGAAGGAAACTGCAGCCCTTAACTGCATAAGAGCCGCTCAATGCGCCACACACATATACACACGCAACGTCATATGAATGCCTAAACCCCCACTGGGTGTCATTTTACGCCATGTCAAGCTAGAATTCAAAAGTGAATTGCGCTGTAACTCTTCAGTTGGAAGTGCCAACTCTTCGTTGAGAAAGACACTTTTTTGGTTGAAGGGATTTTAAAAATTATTTTACCACATGGGGTAGCTTCAATGTGAAGTTTGGTTTAAAAAAAACTAAATCACATAACCTTCAAAATAAATGAAATTGCACAAACCAAATGTCTATGGAAGCCATATCTGTACAAGGTCTAAGGTCTCCATCATACTGGCATTTATTTTGCCAAAACAAGAGCTCTGAAATAAACTTATTATTCAAGGGCCTTAAAGGTCTCTCCAGCAGTGGACAACACGGTATAACATCTGGATCTTCTTCCTCCCATTTAAGGAAAAGCAAACAAACAAAAAACCTGTTCGTCTCAATTATTTCCCAAAATCTAGTGTCTATAGCAGTGTTTCCCAACTCCTCAATTACACCTAACAGCACACATTTTTGTTGTAGATTAAAGTCATTGAGGGCTTGATGATTAGTTGATAAGTTGAATCAGGTGTGCTTGTCCAGGACTACAAAAAAGATGTGTACTGTTGGAGGTACTGGATCACTGGAGTTGGGAACCACTGGTATATTTTAACAGGAATTCTCAAGTTCTGCTATTGAATGACATTTGACCAACAACATGACCTATGTATATTCAGATATTATATACAATGTACTGAAAGTCAGCAACTTGACATCACAGTAGATAAACTGATAGTGAGATGGCAGCCTGACCAAACACAAGAAAGCTGGAGACCTCTGGCACTTTGAAGGAGAGAGTGGGCACACTCTCAGACTTCTCAAATGCTTGGTAAAAGTAGAGTCCCAGTTTCAAACTCATCAGCTGAAAATAAAGGTTGCTTATAAACCTGGTAGGGTAATTAATAGTAAAGGCGAGGAGCCAAAACCATTGGCGAGTATGGCTAGCTTTGTTCTGAACGAAATGAGTCAATGAGAATCAGATTATACGACAACATTTAAAATCAATTATCTTCGACTTGGATATAGCACATGGCTAAACAAAGGTGAATTGGAGTTGAGAAACCAAGACAAACTTGATGACTTCAGCAGTTTAGAAACAATGTGTCTGGTTCTAAATTCATACAGTCAGTTGAGGCTTTGGGAGCATGTAAATGTGAGTATGGAGACAGATCTGAACTGAGAGAGGGGACTCCATGGACACCCATTTTATATAGGTCTTAGACAATGCCATCATAACACATTCTCATTTGACTAGACAGCAAGGTAGCAGCAAAGGACTGTGGGTGATGTAGTTCTATCATGACTCCTTCGCTAAAGCGCTAATTACGCAGCTTTCAAAAAACACGTTATTAGTTGTCAACTATAGGGGGCCAAATTAGTTGTCCGTTTGGAGTTGGTCGAGAATGGTTCAAAACCCATGGAACACAACCAACAGTTAGTCAATGTAAAAATGTATCATATAGTTAGTTATTCATTGTTGACCTATATGTCAACTACCACTGAGTGATAGATTCAATGGACATTGGTTGACTTGTACTGCATAGAGTATTATGAACCTTACGTACATAATCCAAATTGAATATGCCATGATTAATGCTGTTGTTGTTGACCATTATTAATTATAGTCTCCATTTCCAACGTCACTGGCATCCAAACTCTATTAACATGCCACTTTTGACTCCTCACAATCACAACAAGCCTACTGTCCCTGGCTGACATCTGAGACTAAACACAAACAAAAAGATACGAGAGTAAGAATGAAACGTATTCATGTTCAAATCAAATCGTCAATCAAAATGGGAAGGCAAATCAAAAGCAAATAAATCCAGATTTTCATCAAACTTTTGGCAAACATTGTCAAAAACCTTTTGTCACGACCAGTGGCTCTTGACATTGAATAAGGAGATCCAATAAGGCAAAAGGAGTGTATATAGTATAAATAAAAGTAAGTATAGATTGGGGGTGGTGATGTACAATGACATTATATGATTCTGTATATGCTTCTATGAGAATCAAGGCATTGTTCTTAATGTGTACTAGGTTAAAGTTTGTCTCACAAATACCGCAAGGTTATGAAATGATTGAAGGGTCATATTAGAAATGTGAATTAAGGATACACAAACACCATGAGACCAACGCTGGCTAATGCTAAAACTTCTGCAACAATCCTTGTAGTCGATCTTACAGAAGTGTGAGGTTTTCGTAGTCCTAATATAAAAAGAAAAAGTTAAAAACCTAATGGACACAAACCCTACAGAGAGAACTACCAATACGTTGACAGTAATAACAAAAAACAAACCCATAGTAATGCTTAACAACTTGCTATAAGGATATATTTCATCTGTACAATTGTATATGACAGTGTATATAATATTGATAGCAATCTGCTTTAGTTCTATAGAAAAATATTTGCAAAGGGCAAATTCCTGAAATTTGTCCAAAAAGAATCGTATAGATTCTGCAACAAATTATACACTGTTTAACTGGACATTGGACGCGAATGGAGCGAACTGTGTTTCTCTTAGCAACAGAAAAATAACATGAAAACACAGAAGGGAATTGTAGCACAAAAAAACTGCACAAACACATGCAAAATGCCCTCTGTACTGTATGAACCAGTGTAGCAAAATGCCCTCTGTACTGTATAAACCAGTGTAGCTTTGGGTGCTTCCTCCAGGGTTCCACTGAAATCCCATCCCCTAATTCTTCATGATACTCAGAATCTTACCCATTCATTCAGAAAGCTACAGACAACTCTGTGTCTACAAAACTGACGAACACTTAAAGAAAACCGTTCCCTGTCAATAGCAGAAATATACACATGAACAGGAGCTGAGAAAAGAGGATCGACCTCTGACCTCTCGGACTCCCTACAACATAAAGACTTTATTAACTTGTGACTGATAAGAGTGGCCTGTTCTATATGATCTTTACATGGACATGTGATAGACAATAACTCACAGGCAGGTAGACAAGCCTGATTTGGTCCTCTTTCAGAAGTTGTATTGCTCATGTATTGGTGTGTTATATCAGTCCGTGTCTATGTTCTGTGCCTTTGTAATCGGCATTATTTCCATGACTGTGGCCTCTTGGAGCATTGTGTCCTTGAATACTGGAGTCTGACAAAGCAATGTCATATATGTGAAGCAAACCTACAGGGAAAAGAGGCGTGGTATACATCAACCAATGATGTGCAGACGGTTTGAAAACTAGGATAAGGTAAAAAGTCATTCAAGCACATTTGCTTCTACTACAACCAGAATGACTTCCATTAGTTCAGAGTGCACAACCCCCCTTTAATGATCACCATAAAATAATAATCCAAAACACATTGACCTATGAATAATAAAATCCAATTAAAGTTCATGATGGTTGATCAAAAACATTTCACTCTGGGCCAAAAGACCAAACTACACTGAACAAAAATATAAACACAACATGTAATATGTTGGTCCCCTGAGCTGAAATAAAAAAAATCCCAGAAATGTTCCATTCGCACAAAAAGCTTATTTCTCTCAAATGTTGTACACAAATTTGTTTACAGCCCTGTTAGTGAGCATTTCTCATTTGCAAAATATAATCCATCCACCTGACAGGTGTGGTCTATCAAGAAGCTGATTAAACAGCATGATCATTACACAGGTGCACCTTGTGCTGGGGACAATAAAAGGCCACGTTAAAATGTGCAGTTGTTGTCACACAACACAATGCCACAGATGTCTCAAGATTTGAGGGTGCGTGCAATTGGCATGCTGACTGCAAGTATGTCCACCAGTGCTGTTGCAAGAGGATGTTAATTTGTCTACCATAAGCTGCCTCCAATGTTGTTTTAGAGAATTTGGCAGTGTGTCCAAATGGCCTCACAACAGCAGACCACGTGTAACCACGCCAGCCAACTAACTCCACATTCGTCTTCTTCACCTGCGTGATCGCCTGAGGGGGAGGTGGGGGTGTTGAGAACAAGTTTGGTCTGTAATAAAGCCCTTTTGTGGGGAAAATCTCATTCTGATTGGCTGGGCCTGGCTCCCCAGTGGGTGGGCCTATGCCCTCCAAGGCCCACCCATGGCTGCACCCATGCCCAGTAATGAAATCTATAGATTAGGAACAAATGTATTTATTTAAATTGACTGATTTCCTTATATGAACTGTACCTCAGTATAATCTTTGAAATTGTTGCATGTTGCGTTTATATTTTTGTTCAGTATACATGCAATGTTTCCAAAATGACTGACAGCAGAACATGATTTGGGGAGAAAAGTGAGAGAACTCCTGTTCAAATCTTCAATTAGTGTCAAATGAGAAACAGATAAAGGAAAACAAATCCACACAAATTCAACTCCCAATCAAAAAGCACTGCCTGTCAAGTATGTTTCCTGTCCTAACCGGGTAATAGCTGGGAACAGTTTACACCATGACAGCACAACTTGACATGTTAGTAATAGTATCAAAGTGAAATCTCTCTGATCAACTCCATTTCATTAGTGCCTCTACCAGACACTCAAGCCTGCATCGTTCTTAATGAGGGCCATACCCACTATCTGCGTGGGGGGCTTTTGATTGTGGACCTCTTACTAAATCTGTGGCCTACAAGAGTCTGCCTTGGCATCACCTCTGGAGGAGCCCAGGACTGTAGACAGTCACCGAACTGGCCCCCTTTTGTTCAACAGCAGTGAAGTATTTCCAGACAAAACAACTTTGCTACAGATGTCAACAGCTGCGTTGAAGCAGCATGTGGGAGACCAATCAAAATGATTGCTTGCTTCCATGTGGTGCCTGCACAAGACTTGGAGACCAGTGATGAAAAGTCTCATGAGAACGACGATGGGATGGGCGCAAGACTCCAGTCCAAGAGCCAGCTTACTGCATTCGTTTATGAGCAATCCTGAAAAGAATATCAACACTTTGGTCTGGATCACTTTAAGGCAAAGGCAATCCTATGAAAATATAGACTGAAGGAAAAGCCGTGCAGACGGTTAAGTGCTAAGATTTCTCTTTAATAGTGCTAAAAGATCAATACCTTTTTTGAAAGGTAACGTTTTTGGGTGTGATCAATTTAAGCTTTACGTGTCAAAAGCCATTATATATAAATACCATTATGTTTTGCTTAAACTTGTCGATGTACTTGTGCTTTTATCAAAAGATCAACACTCCTTGATTTTTTTGTTCGTGTTCAATCGATCACATTTTTTCAATGAAATTCAGTAGAAAAGTGTAACCAGCTGATAGGGACTGCTGTGGCTTAGCCAGACTGGCAGTGTGTCACTTGAAGAGAGCGTGGTTTGGAACCATGCAGGACACAGGGCTTTTGAACAGTGTGCTAACATCACTCCCCTCCAGAGGTGATCCAATCACCACCAGCTTCGCTGTAGGAGGGGCAGCTAAGCAGTAGCCATTCAGGACCCAAATGCTCACAATTTTAAAAAGTATCCAATAATCTCTCTTTAAAGACTAAACTTATTGTAAAGTCAGAACGGCATAAAAAATATTCATGAGCATGCAATTAAATCTTTTAAGGTAAAGTTGCCTTCCCCCCCTTTTAAAGAGGTTTTTGGTCAGTAGTGCTTGTGCTTTACACAGCTGTTTGTGTTACTGTTAGTATAAAAATGTCATTTGATCAGTTTTTTTTGTCTGAAGGAACTAAACCTATATTTAGCAAATAATAATTGAGGAAATATTAATCTTCTAAATAGTAGGTGTACGTAGTACAAAGAGCGTCACAAAATGTAGCCAGTGCATCCCAGTTTATAGTCCAATAAACAGGAAACGCCAAAGTCACACTCTTGCTGGATCTAAGCACATATATAGTGATGTGATCACTGCTTATTTTAGATCAAATCTACCTCACTTCATTCATCTCAAACAAAGCTGGGAAATCTCCAAAGATAAGTGTCAGATTCAGAGGTGATGCCAAAGTACAGCGGTTCCAGACCTTCAGATGCTACTGGTTCTTGAGCCCAACCACAACTTCGGTCCTGTGCTGGGTTCAGTAATACACGGAAAATGTACAAAAGAGAATATAAGTCAACCTGATTTCAATCATGCTTGTTGAAATGAAAGAGGAAAATAGAAATGCACAGACGCATCAAACCATGAACGGTGAATGCACCATAATGCTATAGACGACGTTGTCGGGTTGCTCTCCCATTTCAGCTCAAACAACATAAATGACACTGTCAAAACGTCTTCAAAGATCACTAAATATACATGTATGACAACTAAATCTCGTACGTATAACCCAATACTGCCGGCAGTCTATCAGTCAAAAAAAATATTATATGACCCCTTATAGTCCCTTCCATACAATAATAACAACAATAATGAACAGAAATCAAATAAGACATTAAAATGTAAAATACAGCACCTATAAATAAGCATAACAAAAACATGAAACAAAAAAACTTTGTTGAAGTGATCTACTGCTTGTCTTTAATATGGCAATAAAGGGGACCTACTGTATTTGTGAGTCTGCTATGCCGTAAGCCGTATCATTTAGAAAACAGCTTAGAAGAAACAAAGGGTGGCAGTTGTGCACTCTACGTGTGTGCAGGTATATACAAATCAAAGCCACACAGACTTATAAAACACACACACACACACACACACTCAAGGGTGTGTATGGCAGAGCAGGGAAGCTAGTCCTCGCTCACACCCTCACACCCCCTTCTTACGGTACGTGGATACAAAAATCACACACGCCTACTTGTGTACACGTACGTGTGTGCTCTCACACACTCAAACACACAGGGAGAGGCAGTGGGCGGGCAGGCACTGTGAGCTTGTGGCATAGGAGGAGGAAAGGGGGAAAAGGGAAGAGGTTGCGATGTGTGCGGGCGGGGGGTCTAATGTTCTACCATATCTGGGGAAGGGAGGGTGGGTTGAGGGTTAAGTATAAAACTAATGTCTTTGTTTTCTTCCATTGACCCGTGTCAAGTGATCTTAACCTCTGAGATATATTCACATGGGGCAGGCCAAGAGTTACAGCTGAAAGTAAGAGGACTTGTTGTGACCAGTGGAGAATGGAGATGCTACGTAACAGTCATGAATTGATCATAAAACTGGTCATACTATAAGGAGTGAGCGCATCAAGATTGGTGGGAGAATCAGCTTGACTTTGAAAGAGAACCAACTTGGATAGGGCTTTGTCACATCGACATTCTACTTTGGATATAACTGTTGGTGTTGGTTATTCAATTAGTAAAAATTTACCTTGAAATATCTCTACTAAGCCTTGGCACTGTTTCGTACATTTGACCTCTTGACCTCTGCGCAACACAACATGGCAGCCCGTGGAGAATATATGTCAAAGGGTTTTAAAGGAGGGACGTGTGACTGGTTGACCATGACCAGGTCAGTCTTGTAGCTCTGTATGGGAACACACAAGCAGAGGAGAGTCCATCTCCTCCTCAGACTTGTAGTGCACCGCATGTGAGGACCGACACGCAACAGCTGGGGTTTCTCGTCTTTCTTTTCTGTCTTTTTACAATGTACAAATATACACACAACCGTAGGTAAAGAGTTGAGAGCAAAAGAGCCAGATGCTTGGAATATACAGTAAAGTGAGCTGTGCATCTCCTGGCTTTTTCACCCAATGAAACGCAAGCCTCCCCATCCGAGGGCCAGGCTGTGAAGTGCAGCGGCCGTCGGCTCTACTGTACACCCTGGTTCTGAGGTCTTAATAGTGTGGTTTTTGTGGTTAAAATAGGCTAAAAAGCAAGTTTGCAACTTTTTTTCTTTTTTTTTAATATCTAGACTGAAATAGTTTTTTTTCTCCATGAACTTGTATACAACTTTTTTGTTTATTTTCTTTTTTTCTCAAACCTGATTTTGGCCTAAAATGGAGTGTATTAAACAAACGCTCCCGGTGCCACCAAAATGGCGTCCCCCGGAAGTCAGTTAAAGCTATGAAAGAAATGTACACTACTTATCAAAGAGCTTCCAGATCACCCACGAGAAAGAACACAAAGTAAGCTACCACAAGATGTTTTTCTGATTTTTCCTTCTTCCTGACATGACCGTTGCATTTTATGTTGTACGTTGAAAAACTGTGAATTCAAGTGATACTTTTTTTTCAAAGTTCCAATCAACTGATGAGTATTTCACTTCAGATTTGACCCTTCCCAAATATTTAGGAATCTAAAATAGCATTGTTTAAAGTCGACCGACTGTGCAATCTCTTAGTGGCAACCAAATTGCTATAAAGTTTTTTTTCTTTCTCAGAGGAGAAAAATAATTTGATAAAAATGTTAATTATTTTCTCAATAGAGTGGATAGCATATTAAGAGTTCCAGTGCCATTACATGGCAGCTTTTGGGGCACAGAAAGGAACATTGCTTGGGAAAGGGTCCTCCTCTCCTGCAGACTAATTTTCTAAATGCTTGGCTTTTCATTCTCTTTTTTTGTTTGACGATCCTATCAGAAAGCCAAAGAACTGCAATGGAGTTATGAGGAGAAAGACCCTCTTAGAAAACAGAAAAAGGGGAAAACATTGTAACAGTTAGTCTACTAGATGTGAAAACTCACTGAGCGAACAAGGTTAGAAAAACTTTGAGGTGGTGAATAAATCTCTCAAAGGGAAACACACACACACACACACACACACACACACACACGCACACGCACACAAATAAAACACATAATTGCTTCTCGTGACAGTTTCCTCCTGTGGAGTGACGCTCCTTTGTGAGTAGCGCAAGTCTTTCGTCTCCTCCGCACCTTTGGCCGGTGGTGATGGGGCCCTGTGGCCAGCAGGGCTGTTAAGTGCTTTATCTCCAAACAAAGCCAGGTTGTTGCTGTTGTTTTTCTTCTTGAAAAAAATCTATGAACCCTCTTTGATATGAAAAGTCGTAAAAGATGCCAGTTCCTCTCTGGCAGCACTGCTCCAGTCTTGGCCTTGGAACTGTGCAGTCAGGGCACTAGAAAAATAGTAACTCTCACTCTCCAGCAGCAGGGGTACCGTATCAGAACTCCCACTCGTGGGGCTCGTCTTTACCGGCAGCCTTCTCCAGGCGGTGGATGATATTATTGAGGTTGGCGGCTTTCTTCTTGCGCAGGCTGCTGTCGCGGGGGTTGCGGGCAGCAGTGGTGGTGGCAACAGACGCAGAGGAAACATGGGTGCTCTCGGGGAAGCTGAACAGGCTGTCCAGGGCGCCGCCCTTGTGGTGGCCGCTGGTACCTGCAGTGTTGCTGCCAGTGGCTGACGTGGTGCCGTCGTCTCTGTGGTCGGACCCCCCCTCACCTTCTGAGGCCGGGTGGTGCTCGTGGCCGGGGCGTGTGCCCTCCACTGTGCCATCTGACTCGGTACCGTCACAGCTGTCGCCCTCACTGGCCTTGCCCGCCCTGGTGGACGGAGAGCCGCCCTCACCTCGCTGGATCTCCTCGATGAAAAGCTCCCGTCGGATACGAGACCTGGAGGCCAGAGAGAAAGAGAGCAGAGGAACCCCAACATCCCTCAGTCAGACACAGACACATAGCTGGGAGTCTCTCACATCAACACAGAAAAAAGCAAGTATTTGGAATAAAATGAAAAACTATTTAGTTCCAGATCTGCATCCATTCCCAGCCTTCTCCCCCTGTTTCTTTACACCCACCTATAGTTGTGGAACCAGTTGATGACGGTGCTGGTTTTGAGATTGAGCTGTGAGGCCAGCTCCTCAATGGTCTTGGGCGAGGGGTAGGGCTTCTGCTGGTAGGCCCTCTTCAGGGCCTCCTTCTCCTCGGGGGCCAGCACCACACGGGCCTTCTTCAGGTGCTGCTGGGGAGGCTGCTGCTGGTGCAGGTGGTGGCCGAGGCCGTGCTGGGGGCTGCATCCCTGGCTGAAGTCTCCCCCTGACAGGCCACCACTGTCCGCCGTCTGGCTCTCGCTCACAGAGCTGTGGCGCCGCTTCATGTACGCTGGCGGGGAGAGATGGGAGGGCAAAAGGTTGAAAATATACGAGCCCTCTACAGAGAGAGATGGAAGGGTTAACTATAGTACGAGGATGCCATGTAAACTCCATGTATACTTGCCTGACAGGGCTTTGAATTCCACTTTAAATTCACACAAGCAACATGACAACATGATATCTATCCACAGCAACTGAAATACTACAGCATTCAACAAATGTGGATGTGATCTTTTATAAGGTTCACAGGTGTAGCTAAAGAGTCACAAAATCAAAGATAAACATTGCCACCAGGGGGCAGTATTACCATACACATGCTCAGGGACAGATTCCCCATCAGAAAGAACAATTGAAAGAGGAAATTGACTGTTCAACTCCTCTTGAGACCTGCTTGATACATTTAAACATGTTCACATGGCATGTGTGACATGGAAGTAACAGACAAGTCACATTATGGACCAAAATATAAAGATGATTTATGATACGTCTTCATATATATAGCAGCAACACTTAACAATCTAAACAAAAGGCTCCATGACTGTACATTTAATGCTAGCTTCAACATGCTAATGGTTAATGGCTAACCCGTTACCCTTTAACTTGAGATGTATGACGAGTTTACTTAAGTGTTGATAGGTCAGCCTCGTTTTTTTTTTTTTTTACTTCCAAATTGGTTATAGTGAAGAGAGGACTGGGTTTAGTGTTAAGCTTATCCAAGATAATCTGTTAAGGGGAAACAGAGCTTCCATTACGCCTTAATAACCATCCATATCAGCCGCTCTATCATTTGACCATACACTTTTAAGTGCTTTTAGACCTAACAAAAAGCACTATATAAAACACACATCATTATCATCATGCATACAGAGTGCAAAACCCCGTAGCCATAGCTGTGTTATGAGCAGAAGTCCCTGTCGCCTGGTCGGGGGTTTAGGCAGGGAAAAGAACATCCAGGCCGTAGTGTTAGCAGGCTAATGAGGAGTCTCCCTGCAGTTATCCTCCGTGCTTCGCTACGGTGATGCTACCCGAACACACTTCGCCAGACTGGGCTTTGACTCATAACCAGCCTAGCCCCAGCCCCAACGGAGGACCAATATATGCCACTTTTACCCCGGGAGAAGTGTTAATGGCCTAATCACTCCAAGAATGTTCACTTTGCTTATGGAGAAAGGGAGGGGGAGGAGTGGAGAGCGGGAAGGGGAGAAAAGGGTGCTCTGATGAGTGCATTGGACTTTGAATAAGCAGGCCCCGGAGAGACTGGGGCCCGTCATGTCTGATGAGAGCGTTGACGTCTCGTGCCCAGATTGATCTCGACAGCGTTGAGAAACACATATCCCCCACCCCTCCGACACACACACACACACACACACACACACACACACACACACACACACACACACACACACACACACACACACACACACACACACACACACACACACACACACACACACACACACACACACACACACACACACACACACACACACACACACACACACACACACACACACACACACGTCTCCACCCCCTTTTCTTTTTAACCAGGAGCACTGGGCATGTGCTGTTTGACTCGACAGCCCGGGGACACATCTGGGCTATTAGAGGAGGAAAAAGAGCAATCAGAAATGCCCCCCCCCATGCTCTTCTTCCTCTCTGTCCCTCCTACTTGTTCGCTAGCTCGTCCTCTCACTCCATCTCGTTCTCTCTTGCCATCTTGTTTTACTTTATTCTCTCTACTTCAAGCCCCACAGAGTGTTTAGGACGGTTGCCTGGCGGCCTTGAGGGATGGTACACTCCCAGGGAGGGGTACAGGGACAGATGTTGGTGGGTAAAAACATGGCCTATGGAGGTAGCTAGCTTGTAGCTACATCAGTGTTCTCTCTATCCTAGTCTCTGTCTTGAAAGCAAAGACATAGGACATGAAGGACAGACTCATGCCTAACTCTAAATCCCATCTAAGGACAACGTTTCACAAATTCTGAGTGCCAGGCGGGGAAAATGCCATACTGTCCCTTGGCTAGAACCATATGTGTAAAAGGATATGGGGCTAGGTTACAGAGGTGAGGTAGGGAGGGAGGTAAAAAGAAACAGAGAGATGGAGGAAAGGAGTACCTTTCTTCTCCATGCGTTTCATGTCCATGAGTTTCTCCACGTTGCGTGGGTCCTGGAGCCAGAGCTGCATGCGGACGAAGGGCTCGCGTCCTTTCAGGCTGAGCTTGTGCCAGGGTTTGGGTCTCGCCAGCAGGTCAGACACCGAGCCCTGAGTCAGACCCAGGATCGTTTCCCCAAACAGACGCTGACCTGGGGGGAAGGGGGATCAGAAAGAGAAAGAGAGGAGGAGGTTAGATTCACAACTCCGAGAAGGACAGAGAGGACTGTCACTAGAAGACAACTAGAATCAGTAGACCACATCGCCTGAAGTATGGATAGAGCAATATTTGTAAGAATAAGAATAATAATAATAATAATGATGATAATTAGGGCATGACCCAGTTAACAACAAGCATTCATGTGTCCAGTTGTTTTTCATTTCATAGATTTTTTGGTACTTTTACAACTTTTTGATATCCAATGGAAGTTACAGTCTTGTCCCATCGCTGCAACTTGAGAGGTGAGGTGAAGGTCGAGAGAGCCATGCGCTCTGCAAAACAAGATCCTGCCAAGCCGCACTGCTTCTTGACACACTGCGAGTTTAACCCAGAAGCCAGCTGCACCAATGTGTCGGAGGAAACACCGTACAACTGGCGACCGAAGTCAGCTTGCAGGCGTCCGACCCGCCACAAGAAGTCGCGAGAGTGCGATGGGACAAGGACAGCCCAGCTGGCCAAACACTCCCCTAACCCGAACGATGCTGTGCCAATTGTGCGCTGCTTCATGGGTCTCCCGGTCACAGCCGGCTGTGACACAGGCTGGGATCGAAAGCGGGTCTGTCGTGACACCTCAAGCCCTGCGATGCGGTGCCTTAGACCGCTGCGCCACTTGGGAGGCCCATGTGTTTTCTGGGGGTTAGGAGAATATTCCACTAATATCCCACCAAACACAAAATGTTCATTTATGTGTCCAAAGAAACATTTATTACACATCACGTCTTGTTACCTTTGCAGAGCCAATCAAGGCCTTGAGAACCACTGATCCATTCACAGCTCTTTGTCTGTTGGCGATGTTAGGGAAACTCACACACACAGTTCTTTTAACATAGTGTTTTCAACTTCCATATGTGACATACATGATTACAGTACTTATTATTCAACATGTCCTCACCAGGGATTTGAACTCACAACCTCTAGGTTCACGGTAGTCTGATCTTCCTGCTATGCCACCATGTCCGTATCATGTACAAGTTCATCTAACTCTTCTCATCATTGATTTAGCCCATTTCAACAACTGAAGGGCTTTCTATATCGTTTTTTAAAGGTTGGTGGGGTATATTAACCTGTTTTAATTACTCTCCTGAATCACTATGATCAATAAATAATTTCCTTGAGTGTACTTGTAACAGAGCTGAGAGTTATTTAAAAAAGCATTTACCCTATTGCTTACGCCTATCACGTCGTTAGGGGTTACTTCTGGACAGAGCCTAAATATACTGGCCCATCCTTTGTTGGCACAGTGGTTAGGGGTTCGATACAGACTAGGGGAGTCACCCTACTCTCACATTCTTTGCAATATATTTTAATGTCATATTGTATTCTGAGAACATTGCAACCACGTTCCATACTGAACAAAAATATAAATGCAGTCAATTTAAATAAATTCATTAGGCCCTAATCTATGGATTTCACATGACTGGGCAAGGGTGAAGCCATGGGTGGGTCTTGGAGGGCACAGGCCCACCCGCTGGGGAGCCAGGCCCACCAAATCAGAATTCGTTTTTGCCCACTAAAGAGCTATATGTGTTGTGTGACAAAACTGCACATTTAAAGTGGCCTTTTATTGTCCCCAGCACAAGGTGCACCTGTGTAAATATCATGCTGTTTAATCAGATTCTTGATATGCCACACCTGTCAGGTGGATGGATTATCTTGGCAAAGAAGAAAAACTCACTAACAGGGATGTAAACAAAATTTCTGGGACTTTTTATTTCAGCTCATGAAACATGGGACCAACACTTTACATGTTGAGTTTATATTTCTGTTCAGTGTAGATAAGTTCTGCTTGACTTTAAGGGAATTTGCTCCTAACTTTAACACCAAAACACGTTAAAAAGGTCTTCTTAAGGTTTTTGCTAACATAGCTAGAATGCTCCCCTAACTAACATAAAACTGGACACTCAAATATTAGGGTAACAATACGGGTAACATTACAGGTAACATTACAAAAATGTTATCTGGAAAGCTATTGTCAACATTCAACTCACCTTTTTTCATTTAGCTTGCTATTGGAATAAACTTGAATTCCACGCACGAACACGCATCAACATTACATGTCCTTTAAGTTTCTAAGGTACAGGGCAGGGCGGCATTGAAACCTTGCCATCAGAAGTTGGCAGCGTTTAGTCTGCTGCAACTGTGGCTGACTTCAATCAGAGAAGAGACAGTTTAAATAGTCTTTGACTTGCGTTTGAGTGCCTGAGTTGTTTTAAAGGCAATAAAAAAAGGTCTGGATTCACATAAATAAATAAAAAACAACAACCGAGGCCTCTCTCTCGGTTCGCAGCATAAACATTCACCACAGCAGAACCTCAGGTTCTTGAAAGGCTTCAAAGCTGGCGAGCTCTCACACAGAGCGCTGCGGAGCTACATTTCCCCACACTATGTCCCAGGGGACCCCTCAAACATGCCTTTGGCAGCGAGGAGGGAGGGTGGTGTTGCTCTTCACTGTGCTTCTCACAGTGTTTCATGCTGGGGAGCTGAGCGTTGGGGCAGCTGAACAAACGCAGGCAGGCAGCGTGGCGGTGAGAGAGAGAGGCAGAGATGTGAAGCGCTACTGAAAGGCGCTGGGATTTGGGGAGCAGCTCCTCTAAAGGGAAGAGAAGTGGATGAGTAGACAGCATAAGGCTGGGAGACAGAACAGGTGACGCCAGTCCCGCTGAGAGAATCTCTGGGGGTATGTGCGTGTGCGTGTTGTACGGAGATGGAAGGGCTGCTTCACAATTTCCTTCTCTCACTGACTCCGACAGGGCTTTGTTTTGCACCGAACACACACTCTCTTATAGTACACACACACACACACACACACACACACACACACACACACACACACACACACACACACACACACACACACACACACACACACACACACACACACACACACACACACACACACACACACACACACACACACACACACACACACACACACACACACACACACACACCTCAAGCCCTGTTCTTATTGCAATTGGATGCAGTGATGCACACAGCAGCCCTGTGGAGCTCAGCCTGTGTATGAAAGTAAAGTCAAGTACAAGGGTGAACTTGTTCATCTATTCTTAATGAACCATTAAGGTCTAAATCAAATCACACAATTCCAACGCCATAAATCAAAGGACCTAAGAAAATACATTATTGACCACCAGCTAATATAATGTGCCACTAAAAGAAGATTAGATTTGGGTACAAGCAGCAGGCGCAAACATGTTCATTGAGAGGCATCCTTTGTGCCCATATTTCCTAAAACGTGTGCGAAAACAAAAATCACAATGATTGGCCACATTTGCACGCACCACTTCGAGTCCTATAAAAAAAATCTGATTTGGCTGTGTGTCGGTGTGAATCTCAAAACATGTGAATTACAAAGCCAAGAAATCATGCTCCTAAATCACCCAACAGAGTGCCACACCAAAATGGATACCTATATTGTTGATTGCCTTACCGATATAAAGGAGTGAACTATATAAGGTAGAAGAGTGACTATACACATTACTATTTGTATTACCTTTAAATATTCAGGTGAGGAAGTGAAACAATTGCATTTTACATCAACCCTGCCAAGAGGGTGCAGTGCTACAGTAGTTGACAGACATGGGAGTTTGGCTGAAGGGAGCTGCTAAATGACACCATCCATCACTGGCCCTGGCCGCCTCACTGCCCTGACAGGGGAGAGGAGGAGGAGGTGAGCTGTGGCTAGGTCTAGGGAACAGATGGAGGGAGCTCTTCTCTGTGGGGCTAATTGAGAGGTCTGGGAACGAGGTGGAGCGCAGCCCTATGACAACCAGGCTTTGTCCCAATATTAATCTGGCTAGTATCATCTGATAGTATCGACCATACTGTAACTCAATGTTCAACAGATAAGTGACCCACGTTATCCAACTGGCTCAGAGGCTAGCCAGGAAACACTTAGTCTTTAAGCACGACCAGGACAGTGTGGAAACTGTGCTCTCTGTTCCTTTGCTGTGTGAGTTGATAGTTGGGCTGGTTCATTTTAGCTGAGGGAACGACTAACGAGCTAGCTGGCCAGCTTGAGGAACATGGCAACTGGTTTAATCCTGTCTGCCTTGGCAGCCCAGTATGACGCTGGTGGGGTAAAGAGCATTTCCCCCGATCTGGAGCGAAGATACTGCGTACAATGATGACACATGCACCGAACCCAGCACAAAATTATTAGTTTAATGTGTTGCAACTCTAATCTAAACAAATTATTATCAGTGGGAGGGGAGAAAAGCTTGTTAGGAGTTTGTGCTTCTTGTTGAGGAGTACACAGTAGCATTGGCACAATGTAACAATCGCTCCTCACCTCTCCACTGCGATAGCTCATGTGTGGTCACTGGGGAATGCTCTTGCACAAAATGGCTGCCGTGGCATCACCCAGGTGGGTGCTAGACACATTAGTAGCAGACGAGGTGAATAAGGTGGTTTGCGCAACTCGGGGGAGAAGGGGGGACTGAATGCTTTGTTGTGCTGATCAATTGGAAAAGAAGACTTGAAGAAGTGACTGTTGAAAGACAAGACCAGAGTGGTATGATAACGCCACTCCAACTCACCAAGGTTGTTGTCGGTCAGCACCTCCTTGACCTTCTTGGTGATGACATAGGTGTCCAGCTCTGGGGACATGGCCACCATCTCCTGGATGCTGAGACCTGAGTGGCCGGGGACGGGCAGTGGCGTGCCGGGCTGGGACTCAGAGGGCTCGCTGGGCTCCCTGGGGGGGACCTGGGATGATCCTCCTCCACATCCCCCTCCTCCTCCCCCCTGCTCCCCAAGGCTCTTCACGGACTCCTCAGCTGAGCTGAGGGGGGACTCCGGGGCCGGGCTGCAGCTGGCTGAGGTCTTTGGGGTGTTTTCTGTGGAGACATGAGAGAAAGAACCAACGGTCAGAGAGAGACAGGCAGTTAAAAACAACTACATTTTTTGGGGGACACTCAAAATGTGCACATTTCAATAGCAGCACAACAAACACAAAATGGTATATTCAAAATGTAAACCCTTTGGAGGGGGGACTCTCAATCTGCAATTGATTGAATTGGGAGCCAAGTTATTCTCTAATCACAAGCAACTCAGTACAATGAGGTTTTTACTGTATTTCTAACAACTACATTAGTGCCCCTACAACATTAGTACTCATTCTGTCTATCAGCTAGTCTCTAGCTAACTCTATGGGCTACATGTACTCTGCTCCAATGCTCCGTCAAACAAGCAGTCATTCCAGCATGCACACACAGAAAGAATGATTGGCGCTAACTTGTCGCTGTGATTCTGTCATCTCCACCAGCTCCCCCTCCCTCTACCCAATGGCTGTGTGATGGCCCATTGCACGGACAATCAACTCTCCCCATGAGACAGCAGTCTGTCAGATATGAACAGAGAGGGGGAGGAGAGAGAGAGAGAGAGAGAGAGAGAGAGAGAGAGAGAGAGAGAGAGAGAGAGAGAGAGAGAGAGAGAGAGAGAGAGGGGGAGG
>NC_060188.1:59363871-59368871 GCF_021184085.1 Oncorhynchus gorbuscha
CCTGCCCAGTCTGCCTCCCCCCTGCCCCGTCTGCCTCCCCTGCCCCGTCTGCCTCCCCTGCCCAGTCTGCCTCCCCTGCCCAGTCTGCCTCCCCTGCCCAGTCTGCCCTGTCTACCTACCCTGCTCCATATCTAACAAGTGTCCCATTAAACCACATCCCAAGAACATCATGTACTTTGACATTTTCTGGCCAGCCCTGGATTAAGCAGACAGACATGTAAATGTCAGCTTGCCTATCTAATCTACGGGCCCATTTTAAAAGCCATTAATTTCTGATCTTCTCTCCCCCTCTCTCTCTCTCTCTCTCTCTCTTTCCCTTTCTCCCTCCCTGCGTTCCCGATCTCCCTCTCTGGTTCTAAAGTCATCTCTTTAATCTATACATTGTCGTGGCTAATTTGTGGTGAAAATGATGGAGAAAGGATACTTAATGTAGGACAGCCAGTAAATGTAATTCATCATGCCTCCGCCCCGGTGCCGACAGAGAGGGGTGTGTGTGTATATATGGAAGAGGTGGGGGTGATGTAGCCCTGCACAGCAGAGAGGCTGTGTGTGTGTGTGTTTATAAGTGGGTGTGCGTGTGTGTGCGTCTGCGAGGGGGTCTGTCTGGGAGGAGAGAGCGTAGGGGGGGTCTGTCTGGGAGGATAGAGCGTAGAGGAGGGAGGGGGGGACTCAAAGTAATTATCATACATCAGTGTTCTGATGCTGTAATTGATTACAACAGCTGCGGGAGGCCCTCGGGAGAGAGAGCGCCAACTCCCCCACAATGCCCTCCCTCCTCATCCTGATCCCCCCCCACCCCCCTTTGCCTCCCCCTCATCCCTGGCCTGTGTGTGTTTGTCATCGAGCTGCTTCCCCTTCTCTCATCTAGAAGGTGTGACAGCTCTGGAAACGGGGCATGGTGCTCCCTCACATTAGACGCTCATTAAGAGGCGTGGCTGACTATCCTCTGGTGCCACTTCATCACCACAAATGAGCTGACGTCAGCTTAGCTAGCGCTGGCACGCTATGAAAAGATCAACCTTTACCAGATCCAGAGTGTATGAAGTGCGTACATGCTGGTGGTACATATGTGGATGGAATGGAAATATTTATCCATTTTGTGTATCTATAGATGTATCAGTGTGAGGTATGGTTCTACAGATACTGTGGATTGGTGGTGCAGTGTATATGGTATTTTTCTAAGATTGGGAAAATTAAGTCCGGTTTAGTCAAAGTCCAAAAACCACTCACTGTCAGTCATTATCGCGGCTATGATATGTTTTTACACAGGACGAGTCCACACACACACACACACACACACACACACACACACACACACACACACACACACACACACACACACACACACACACACACACACACACACACACACACACACACACACACACACACACCAGGCTGGCTAAGCTCATGTCGCGTCCGCTCGCCGTCATGTGGAGCGGGTCGCTGTGTGTTGCTTAGCAGAGAGCTGCCATGACGACTCCAGATCTACCCAGACACACTGGGCACTGCAGCATTCTGGGAAAGTAATCTCACTGTCTCTCTGGAAGACTCCCCGAGGTGACCGGCCAGACAAAACATCAACGGTCGGGAAAAGAGCTCGCAAGTTCAAAAGAGGCTTAGATATTGAACGGAAAGAGTTCTCTCTTATCTTTGCCAACACTTCAAACACTTTCTTCATTGCCTCCAAACCTAGTTTGAAAAGCCACGAAGACTTTGCATAAAAAAAGCTCATCATCTTCATTAAAAACCCCAGTGCCATTTTAACTGATCTACCTCGGGTCGGCGACGCAAAAGAGTCCCCAAATTTGATTAGACAGTAGCTTTATTCGCATCAACCTGGGGACAATAACAACACCAACATGGTGGCTGGCAACAACAATGTCCTTGTGTCTTCCTGGCTGTCTTTTAGTAGTCATCACTTCCCTAGCGCCCGCTCTTTAATTAGCTAGTCATAATTAGAATCCCTGTGGTCGCTAGCTCCAGCTCCGACCAGTCGGGACTCACTAGCACAGACGGGACGGCGGCGTCAGCCATAAACCCCCTCACCCTAGGACATACGTTATCACACTTTGGCTAATGAGAAATTAGTGGAGGCCACAGGCCTTTGATTTCAATGGTGTTGCTAAGTCTTGCACTAGTCCTTTTAATGTTGTATCGAAATGAGACGGTTTATTGAATCTCGATTAAATTATTTATTCTGTTTGGTAAAGATGAATTTTAGGTTAGTTTTAAAGAATCTGGGTAAGAGGCATCGGTTTCTTTCAGTTCTGAAAGCAGACTTGGATCAGCTATTTCCTGACCCAGTCCAAACCATAACCAATCAGATAATGGTTCCTGGGACAGCTTTTTGCATAGATATTGAGACTGGGAACAAGGAGAGTTTGAGAGCGAGTTAGAAAGGCAACAGAGAAAGCGTACGGTATGTGGTGTGTGTGCGTGTACAGTATGTATGCGAGTAGGTATGTGTGTGCGTGTACAGTATGTATGCGAGTAGGTATGTGTGTGTGTGTACAGTATGTATGCTAGTAGGTATGTGTGTGCGTGTACAGTATGTATGCGAGTAGGTATGTGTGTGCGTGTACAGTATGTATGCGAGTAGGTATGTGTGTGCGTGTACAGTATGTATGCTAGTAGGTATGTGTGTGCGTGTAGGGTATGTGTGTGTGTGCGTGTATGTAGTAGGTATGTATGCTAGTAGGTATGTGTATGTGTGTGCGTGTACAGTATGTATGCTAGTAGGTATGTGTGTGCGTGTACAGTATGTATGCGAGTAGGTATGTGTGTGCGTGTACAGTATGTATGCTAGTAGGTATGTGTGTGCGTGTATGCGAGTAGGTATGTGTGTGCGTGTACAGTATGTATGCGAGTAGGTATGTGTGTGTGTGTACAGTATGTATGCTAGTAGGTATGTGTGTGCGTGTACAGTATGTATGCGAGTAGGTATGTGGTGTGTGTGCGTGTACAGTATGTATGCGAGTAGGTATGTGGTGTGTGTGTGTGTACAGTATGTATGCGAGTAGGTATGTGTGTGCGTGTACAGTATGTATGCGAGTAGGTATGTGTGTGTGTGTACAGTATGTATGCGAGTAGGTATGTGTGTGTGTGTACAGTATGTATGCGAGTAGGTATGTGTGTGTGTGTACAGTATGTATGCGAGTAGGTATGTGTGTGTGTGAATGCGAGTAGGTATGGGGGGTGTGTGTGTGTGTGTGTGTACAGTATGTATGCGAGTAGGTATGTGTGTGTGTGTGTGTGTGTGTGTGTGTGTGTGTGTGTGTGTGTGTGTGTGTGTGTGTGTGTGTGTGTGTGTGTGTGCAAGGAGAGTTTGAGAGCGAGTTAGAAAGGCAACAGAGAAAGCGTACGGTATGTGGTGTGTGTGCGTGTACAGTATGTATGCGAGTAGGTATGTGTGTGCGTGTACAGTATGTATGCGAGTAGGTATGTGTGTGCGTGTACAGTATGTATGCGAGTAGGTATGTGTGTGTGTGTACAGTATGTATGCTAGTAGGTATGTGTGTGCGTGTACAGTATGTATGCGAGTAGGTATGTGGTGTGTGTGCGTGTACAGTATGTATGCGAGTAGATATGTGGTGTGTGTGTGTGTACAGTATGTATGCGAGTAGGTATGTGTGTGCGTGTACAGTATGTATGCGAGTAGGTATGTGTGTGTGTGTACAGTATGTATGCGAGTAGGTATGTGTGTGTGTGTACAGTATGTATGCGAGTAGGTATGTGTGTGTGAATGCGAGTAGGTATGGGGGGTGTGTGTGTGTGTGTACAGTATGTATGTGTGTGTGTGTGTGTGTGTGTGTGTGTGTGTGTGTGTGTGTGTGTGTGTGTGTGTGTGTGTGTGTGTGTGTGTGTGTGTGTGTGTGTGCGCATGTACAGTATGTAAGTCGCTCTGGATAAGAGCGTCTGCTAAATGACTTAAATGTAAATGTATGCGAGTAGGTATGTGTGTGTGTGCGTGTACAGTATGTATGCGAGTAGGTATGTATGTGTGTGTGTGCGTGTACAGTATGTATGTAGTATGTGTGCGTGTAGTATGTATGTATGTGTGTGTGTGTACAGTATGTATGCTAGTAGTATGTGTGCGTGTACAGTATGTATGCTAGTAGGTATGTGTGTGCGTGTACAGTATGTATGCGAGTAGGTATGTGTGTATGTACAGTATGTATGCTAGTAGGTATGGTATGTGTGTATGTGTAGTAGGTATGTGTGTGCGTGTATGTATGTATGCTAGAGTAGGTATGTGTGTGCGTGTACAGTATGTATGCGTACAGTATGTGTGTGCGTGTAGTATGTATGTGTATGTGTGTGTGTGTACAGTATGTATGCTAGTAGGTATGTGTGTGCGTGTACAGTATGTATGCGTACAGTATGTATGTGCGTGTACAGTATGTATGCGAGGGTATGTGTGTGTGTGTGTGTACAGTATGTATGCGAGTAGGTATGTGTGTGCGTGTGTATGTATGCGAGTGGTATGTGTGTGTGTACAGTATGTATGCGAGTAGGTATGTGTGTGTGTGTACAGTATGTGTGGTATGTGTGTGTGTGTACAGTATGTATGCGAGTAGGTATGTGTGTGTGTGTGTGTACAGTATGTATGCGAGTAGGTATGTGTGTGTGTGCAGTATGTATGCGAGTATATGTGTGTGTGTGTGTGTGTGTGTGTGTGTGTGTGTGTGTGTGTGTGTGTGTGTGCAAGGAGAGTTTGAGTATGAATGCAACAGAGAAAGCGTACGGTATGTGTGTGTGTGCGTGTACAGTATGTATGCGAGTAGGTATGTGTGTGTGTGCGTGTACAGTATGTATGCGAGTAGGTATGTGTGTGTGTGTACAGTATGTATGCGAGTAGGTATGTGTGTGTGTGTACAGTATGTATGCTAGTAGGTATGTGTGTGCGTGTACAGTATGTATGCGAGTAGGTATGTGTGTGTGTGCGTGTACAGTATGTATGCGAGTAGATATGTGGTGTGTGTGTGTGTACAGTATGT